>NW_027144518.1:0-36349 GCF_026170545.1 Melanerpes formicivorus | reverse complement strand
GAGCTGGGGCTGCTCAGTCTGGAGAAGAGCCCAGGGGGACCTGAGAGCTGCCTTCCAATGCCAGAGGGATCCTGCAAGGAAGGCTGCAGAGGGACTTCTCCTAAGGGTGTCTAGAGCCAGGCCAAGGGGGAAGGGTTGGAAGCTGAGGGAGAGCAGGGTCAGACTGGAGCTGAGGAAGAAGTTCTTCAGTCTGAGGGTGGTGAGACTCTGGAAGGGGTTGCCCAGAGAGGCTGTGGATGTCCCCTCCCTGGAGGTGTACAAGGCCAGGTTGGATGAGGCCTTAGGCAACCAAGTCTGGCTGAGAGGTGTCCCTGGCCCTGGCAGGGGGGTTGGAGGAGATGATCTCTCAGGTCTTTTCCAACCTGAGCCACTCTAGGATTCTCTTACTGATTTTCTCTCTTTTCCCCTCTGTTGAAGTGCCTTCATCTCAAGCCATGTGTTTTGACTCTTTCCTCCCATTCTCTCCCCATCCCACTGTGGGTGGGCAGTGAGCAAGTGGCTGTGTGGGGCTTAGCTGCTGGCTGCACTTAAGGCACCCTGAGGAGCAGGGATGAAGGCACAGGACCATGCTGCAGGTTTCTCCTGTGCAGCTGGCTCTGGGGATTCCCTTGAGTTTTGGTGTTTGGGTGGTGCATAAATAGCTTTGCAGAAGTGTCCTTCCAGCTGCTGTGTGTGTGGCAGGGAGGCTGGAGCCTCTTTAGGTCTGGTTTTGGTTGACTGACCTTGTGAAATGTGTCCTGTGCTGCTTTTGTGTTTGTGGGTGCTGAAGACAGGAGGGAGCCAGCAGGATGCCAGCACTGCCCCTGGATGAGCTGCAGCTGACAGAGAGAGATCCCAGGACTGGGAAGCTGAGGACTTTGCCAGCACTGGTGAGCTGTGTTTTTCCTGAAAGCCAAACAAGACCTTTCAGAGCTAACTGTCTTCCCTTGAGGCCTGGGCTGAGGTGTCCCTTGGTCCAGGTTATGATGAACTGTGATTGGCTTGCCTGCCAAAGGCACTTGCTTTGTGTTTCAGTGCATTGGGGATCTTCTCAGTGCTGATCAATAGCTAAAGGGCAGGGGGCAAGAGGATGGGGCCAGACTCCTCTCAGTGGTGCCCAGGGAACAGGGCAGAGGCACTGGGCACAAACTGGAACCCAGGAGGTTCTGTCTGAAGATGAGGAGAAACTTGTTTGGTGTGAGGCTGCTGGAGGCCTGGAGCAGGCTGCCCAGAGAGGTTGTGGAGTCTCCTTCCCTGGAGAGCTTCCAAAGCCCCCTGGGCACTGTGCTGCTGGGCAGGCTGCTGTGGGTGCCCTGCTGGAGCAGGGGGGCTGGGCTGGATGCTTTTCAGGTGTCCTTCCAGTCCCCAGCATGCTGGGATTCTGTGACTGCCACTGGCTCAGGAGGAGGTTTGCCCTGGGCATGCAGACCCATGGGCTCCTTCACAGGATTCTCACTGTAGACTGGGAGCATTTGGGCAAAGCATTTGCCCAGCAAGCCTTGGGAAGGGCACTGAAATGTCTCATCTCTGTCTTTGGTGGCCATGGTGGTTTGACTTAGTGCAATGTTGTGCAAGAGCCACTTGAGAGGGGGAAGAGGGAGGGCAGGCCATGCTTCAGAAGCATGACATGAAGCTGTTGCTGTTTGTCTGGGAGGTGTGGGAGGACTGCTTTGCAAGTCTTTTGGTTAAGAGAGTGCAAGGAACAACATCTACCAAATTATGAAGGTCTGAAAAGCTTGCTGGTAAATAAAGATACAAACCCACTGCTCTGCTGCCTTGAAAGGTCAGAAAATGGGAAGCTTCCAGGGAGCTGAATGTCAGATTGTGCTAGTGTGGGTTTGTGTTGGCTTCCTAGCACGCAGTGAGCAGAGCAAATAGCAACTGGGAGTTCCTGTCACCTGCTCTGTCGTTTTAAGACAGTGTTTTGGCTTTCTGCAGCACCCAGCAATCAAAGCAGATCGCTCTTTTGTGCTGTACAGACCACCCCCTGCCAGCAGAGAGCCTGCTTTGGTGGAAGAGTTCCTGGAGCGAGCAAAATTCATTGCAGACGACCTCAGCTGGCTTCTGGCTTTGCCTCATGAGAAGTTCTGGTGCCAGGTAACAATTGTTTCATGGCTCTGGAAGAAAAGGCAGAAACAATCTAGGTGCTTGGTGGAGCCACCAGCTTGAGATCCTCTCATTCTGTCTCTGGCTGCTTGGGAGACCAAGGCCTGCCTGACCCCAGCCTCCTTTCAGGGAGCTGTAGTCAGCAATGAGGCCTCCCCTCAGCCTGCCTCCTCTTCTCCAGACTAAACACCCCCAGCTCCCTCAGACACTGCTCATGTGATGGCCTTCAAACCCCTCCCCAGCCTTGTTGCTCTCCTCTGGACACCCTCCAGCCCCTCAATGCCTTTCCTGTGCTGTGGTGCCCAGAACTGAGCCCAGTGCTCAGGCTGTGCCCACTGCAGGGCACCATCACTTCCCTGCTCCTGACCACACCGTGACTGATCCAGGCCAGGCTGCCATTGGCCCTCTCAGCTGCCTGGGCGCAGCCTGGCTCACCTTCAGCCCTCCACCAGCACCCCCAGCTCCTCTTCCAGTGAGCTGCTTTCCAGCCACTCTGCCCCAAGGCTGGAGTGTTGCTTGGGGTTATTGTGACCCAAGTGCAGGAGCCAGCTCTTGGCCTTTTGAGCCCACTGACCCCAGCCCATCCATCCAACCCAGCCAGGTCCCTTTGCAGATCCTTCCTGCCCTCCAGCAGCTCAATGCTGCCACTCCATTTAGTGTCACCTGGGACCTTGCTGAGGGTGCCCTCCCTCCCTTCATCCAAACCATTGCTGTCTGAAGCAGGGGAATCCTTTTAGCCCTCTTGGAAGTTTAGAATTGCTGGACTGAGATTCCCCTGGGCTGCCCTCAGGTGCCTCTGGGCAGGTGTGACATTCCCTTCCTGCCCTTCCCTTGTGCCAGGTCATATTTGATGAGACACTGCAGAAGTGCCTGGACTCCTACCTGTGCCATGCCCCACGCAAGTTCGATGCCTCCCTGGGCTGGCAGCCCGAGGTGGAGGAGATGCAGAGCTGCCTCCACCGCAGTGTCTTCCTGACCTTCCTCAGGATGGCCACGCACAAGGAGTCCAAGGTAAGCACTGCCCTGCCTGGCAGCTGCTCCAGGCTGTGTTTCTTAGGGGTATAGGCAACTGGGGAGGCTAATCATGTGTCCTGCTGCTGTGCCCAGCTGCCTTCCTCTCCCAGGGCATGTTTATCAACCTGTTTGTCCATGTGCAGATAATGAGAACCACTCAGAGCTCCACTATCTGAGCTATGCAGTGATTTTGTAGGCAGGAGATCCAGGCAGCCAGCTAAATAATGGCAGGTTAGCCATGTGTGATGGTGTGATAGTGGCTGGGAGAGAGGACAGAGCCAGCTGGCTTGTGTACAGCTGCATGGCCAGAGGAAGGCTGCAGAGGGACTCCTCTAAGGGTGTGTAGAGCCAGGCCAAGGGGGAAGGGTTGGAAGCTGAGGGAGAGCAGGGTCAGACTGGAGCTGAGGAAGAAGTTCTTCAGTACAAGGGTGGTGAGAGTCTGGAATGGGCTGCCCAGAGAGGCTGTAGATGTTCCCTCCCTGGAGGTGCTGAAGGCCAGGCTGGATGAGGCCTTGGGCACCCAAGTCCAGGAGAGACAAGTCCCTGCCCATGGCAGGCAGCTTTGAGGAGATGATCTCTGAGGTCCCTTCCAACCTAAGCTGTTCCAGGATTCTTCAGGCTGCCAGCAGCTGAGCATTGGCTCCCTCAGTGCCTCTTCCTCTGTGCCATGCAGTGATCTGTGCTAACACTTGGCTCTCCTTGAACTTGCCCCAGGTTCTGGGCACACAACGACCTGGCTCCAAATGGCTGTTTTCTTGGCAGCCTAATTGAAAGCCAAGCCCTCACTGTGGGAGTGCAGCTCCCAGCAGCAGCCCTGGAATTTTCACCAGCCCTTTGGGCAGGATGAGGCCTTTGGGCAGGATGGGGGAGGCGCCTGCTGTGCTGGCAATTGCTCCCCTGCTACTCTCCTTGGTCCCTGCTGTGTTATTCAGTGGTGTATTGAGTCTCTCCATTGCCACAATGCTGTCATTCAGGACCTTGGGAGTGGGAGGTGGAGGACTGGGGCAGGAACAGGTAGAAGGAATGCTGGAGCCTGGAGCTGGCACTGCTTCAGCAGCAGTACTCAGACACCTCTATGGTGTCTTTCATTCCAGGATCTGATTAAATCTTAACCACTCCAGTGGGGCAGACAAGCATTCAAACCCATTTTATAGTTGAGTAACTTGAAGAGAATGAATAGGCTGTTGGCAGGCAGGCAGGCAGCAGGAGTTCTAGAAGCTGAGCCTGGGCAGCATAAAGCCCTGGCCCTCTGCTCCAGCAGGGAGATGTGTGTGCTGCCTTTCACTGGGAGTGAAAACATTTGCTGTCATGGGCAGGTCTGGCTTCTGAAAATCCCAAATCACCTTTGAGCTTGTTTGTTTCCCAGTGTCAGAGCTGATGGAATCTTTGTCATCTAGACCTCTAGAAGAGATTCCTTCAGTGTTATGACTCAGGGGGGTTGACAGAGTGTTGTAGTAGTCAGGGCACAGAGCTGCAGCTCAGAGAGCCACAGGCTGGTTTGGGTTGGCAGGGACCTCTCAGGGCCATCCAGTCCAACCCCCCTGCAGTCAGCAGGGACATCTGCAACTAGAGCAGCTTGCTCAGGGCCCCAGACAACCTGACCTTCAATAGTTCCAGGGGTGGGGCATCTCCCACCTCACTGGGCAGCCTGGGCTGGGGTCTCAGCACCCTCAGTGTCAAACAGCTTTTCCTTCCCTCCAGATTAAATCTTCCTGCTTTGGTTTCAAACCATCACCCCTTGTCCTGTCACAGCATACCCTGCTCAAGAGTCTGGCCCCACCTCTCTGTACTGCAAGGCCACAGAAGGTCTCCCTGGAGCCTTCTCTTCTCCAGGCTGAACAAGCCCAGCTCTCTCAGCCTGACTCCACAGCATTGGGCTTCCAGCCCCCTCAGTCCCTGGGATCTCTGCCTGCTGGTCACTGATGCAGTCATCTTCAGTGCCTTGATTCTGCTCTGCCTGGGTACCAGTGCCCTCAGGCTGTGATTTCATGGGATCCTCTCAGTGTCAGAGCCAGTCAAGCTGTTCCTGTGCCTGGCTGCTCATCCCTGCCTCTGGGCTGAGGCACTCCTGTGTCTGCTCAGCTGGTCACTTGGCCATGTCTTGAGCCAGCCTGGGAGCAGAGTGACCTGTAGGGAGCTTTGTCTTTGCCCTTCTAGGTGGGTTGGTTCCCCTGCTGGTGCAGCCTGACCCTGTGAGCAGTGCAAGGCTGGGGGGTGAATGCTGTGACCTGCACAGCTGATGGCAGTGACAAGCAGCTGGGAATGTGGGGCTGTAGGGCTCTGCAGAAGAAGTGTGAGCAGAGTTGCTGCCTTCTGTGGCACAAAATGCTTAACCCACCTTGGGGAGATGTGTCTGCAGGTCTCATAAAATCATGGAGTGCATTGGGTGGGAGGGGACCCTGGAAGGTCAGCCTGTGTGACCCCTCTGCTGTGTACCCCTCTGCAGCCAGCAGGGACATGAACCAAAACAATTCTATGGGCTCCAGCAAGACCTGGTTGCTCCAGAGCCCCATCAAGTCTGACCTTGAATGTCTCCAGGGGTGAGGCCTCCACCACATCTCAGGGCAAGCTGTTCCAGTGTCTCACCACCCTTACTGCTAAGAATTTCTTCCCAGTCTCCTGTCTAAAGCTGCCCTCCTCAAGCTCATTGCAGTTGTAGTTAGTGTCATTGCTATGCTGGAGTTCTGGCAGAGCAAGATCTGGAGTAGCCTTTGAATCCCTCTCTCTTTCTTTGCAGGATCACTTTATCACTCCCTCTGTCTTTGGAGAAATCATTTACAACAACTTCCTGTTTGACATCCCCAAGATCCTGGACCTCTGTGTGCTCTTTGGGAAGGGCAATGCTCCCCTGCTCCAGAAGATGATAGGTTAGTTAAAACCCAGGAACACCTTGCTGCATTTAGGCTTTTGTCTGCTTGTCTAGTGACAGCTGAGATTTTATGGCAGTGTGACTGCTCTGAAAGTGAATTCTTCACTAGCAACTAGAATCTGCAGTTTCTGAATCAGTATCTGGCTCAGGTTACTTTTCCTTGGACCCTTTTTTATATCCTGGGCCCCCTTCTTGTATCCTTGGCTCCCTTTTTTTCCCTGGCCCCCCTTTTTGTATCCTTGGCTCCCTTTTTTTATCCTTGGCCCCTGTTTTTTATCCTTGACCCCCTTTTTTTCCCTGGTCCCCCCGTTTTTCATCCTTGGCCCCCTTTTTTCATCCTTGGCCCCCTTTTTATATCCTTGGCTCCCTTTTTTTCCCTGGCCCCCCTTTTTGTATCCTTGGCCCCCTGTTTTTTCCCTTGGCCCCTTCATTTCTGTCAGCTTAGCTGTCCTGAGCTGGGCTGGTGGTGTGAGGCGTGAGCCAAGGCACAGTTACACCTCAGCAGTTGTTTCCTGAGCCAGTTACATATTTCTTCTCAGCCACTGTATGAGGACCATGGAGGCTCTGGAAAATCCTGGTGGAGGTGGGAAGGGGCAAACAACTCCACTCCTGGGCAGGCAGGGAGGGAGGAGGCTTAGAGCATGGGGCAGAGTCCAACTGCTCATTTGAGTGCTGCTTTGCCCAGAGTTGGGAGCCAAGTGAAATGTGCCAGGTGAGGTAATCAGTGGTCTGGGAAGAGGGAGAACTTGACATTTCAGTGCAGACATTGATTTATACAGTGCCTGCAAACCACAGAGCAGCTCAGAGCACAGCTCAAGCTGTCCTTGTCCCTTCACTTCCCTGGCTCTGGACAGTCAGTCTCAGGGCAAGTGCATACTAAGGAGCAGCTCAGCCTTGGCTGCTAGAACCTGTGTAATGAATCAGGGCAATGGGTTCAGTGTTTGCATTGCTCCTGTGTGCTCCTCACCAGGGACCCACCTCTGATCTTTCCCATCCCCCTGAGCACAGCTGGAAGAGTACTTAACCTTGGCTGAAGTGACCTGCTCTTCCTCAAGTCTAACCCCCTTTGTCTGGGGTTCATGCACTGAACCTTGCACCTCTCTCTGGTAGTTACTTGTGCCTCCTTGCCAGGCTGACTGACATGGGAAGTGTTTGAGACCTTGTGATGCAGCCCAGTTTCCAGACCACAAAAGCTTAGAGGAACCTTTGCATTTTTGAACCCCTTTATCCTTTCTCAGGAACTTCCACTCTAAGTTCACCTGTCCAGCCCCAGAGGTGCAGCTCTGAAGTTTAGATTACCTAGGGTCTGCAAAGTACTCTGAAGGTGGCCTAGGTGTGTGGGGGCTCAGTGGGATGGTGCAGAGGCTCTGGAGGGCAGCACAGTAATGCTCCACACACCCAGCCAGGGCTTTGCTCACCTGATTATTTGCCTTCTGTTGTGACAGTCATGGCCTGGGCAGTTCTGGGGGGTGATTCATTGATTAACTTTGGGTTCACAGATTCACAGATTGCACTGAGTTGGAAGGGACCCTCAAAGGTCATCTTGTCCAACCCCCCTGCAGGCAGCAGGGACACCTCCAACTACAGCAGCTTGCTCAGGGCCACATCAAGTCTAATCTTGGATGTCTCCAGGGATGGGGCCTCAACAACAGCCCTGGGCATCCTGCTCCAGTGTCTCCCCAGCCTCAGTGTGCAGAACTTCCTCCTGATGTCCAGCCTCAATCTGCCCTGCTCCCGTTCCAAACCACTGCTCCTTGTCCCCTCCCCACAGCCCCTTCTGAGCAGTCCCTCCCCAGCCTGCCTGGAGCTCCCCTGTAGATACTGAGATGCAGCTCTAAGGTCTCCCTCTGGAGCCTTCTCTTCTCCAGGCTGAGCAGCCCCAGCTCTCCCAGCCTGCCTTCACAGGAGAGGTGCCCCCTCTGGAGCCACTCCAGCAGGCCCATGCCTCTCTTGTGCTGGGGGCCTCAGAGCTGTTCTCTGAGGGGATGAAGGAATTTGAAGGCTGTCTCGTAACTCTTACCCATGCTCTGTCCTCACTGGAGAGCTTCCCATTTTCCCCAGGTGAGCAGTCATTCCCAGGAGGACAGGCAGGCTCTGAGCCTGCTTGCTGAGGATTGATGGTGTGCCAGTGCTCAGTGGGGTATTCTGTAGAGATAATGAAGTCCAAGCAATATAATAGCAGGTATTACTAAAGCCTCATTACCTCTAAGAAATGTCCTGCAGAAGCTTTCCCTGCCTGTGCTGAACTGTTATCAGTAATTAAGAGTCAGCTCCAGTTGTCACATAAAGCAGTGTTTAGTGGTAGTATTTGCATTATTCATTGATTCAGCCTCTGGGGCATGAATCATCCAACTCCTCCTTGGCTCTGCTCTGCTGAGCATGTTCTCATTACCACTTCTCTGGTTGCACTGATGAGTTGACAGGCTGGCTGGGTAGGGGTGGGCCCTCTGCCTGTGTCCTGAGTGGTGATGAGCTGTGTCTGGAGGGGCAGGGGTGGCAGTGAGAACACAAATGCTGCTCCTGCTGCAAGTTCACTGGTGGGAGTGAGTGAAATGGGCTCCTTCTTCTCCTTCTCTTCCCAGGAAATATCTTCACCCAGCAGCCAAGTTACTTCAGTGACCTCGATGAAACTCTGCCCACTGTCCTCCAGGTACTGCTTCCTGCTTGGCAGGGCCCAGGTTCCAGCTCAAAGTGTGGCACAGCTCAGAGGGTAGAAGGGACCAAGTGTGGCCACAGGCAAGCAGAGGGTGTTTGCTCTTGCTTGCTTTTGTCTGGTTCATGCTCATGTGGCTCAGGCAGGCTCTGAACCTTTATCTGGAGCTAGTGCTGACTATTTGCTGTTGCCTTCAGCTCCTGCCCCTCTCTGCAGTTTATCTCCAGGAATTTTCATTAGGCAGCTCAGAAACTGTGCTTTGTGTCACCCCCACCTCAAGCAAGGGAGAGACTGAAACTGAGCAAAGGAGAGACCCTGGGAAGTAGCTGAGCCTTGCCATAGTAGAAGAGCTTTGTGTTAGTGCACGTTGTGGGCTCTCAGGAGCAAAGGAAGACCTAGAGGAGAGCTGGAGAAGGACTTGGTACAAAGACACCTAGTGCCAGGACAAGGGGCCATGGCTCCACACTGGAAGAGGCTGCATTCAGAAGAGGCATTAGGAAGAAATTCTTTGCCATGGGGGTGGTGAGGCCCTGGCACAGGCTGCCCAGAGAAGCTGTGGAGGCTTTACAACGAGATGGTCCTTGAGGTCCCTTCCAACCCAGCCCTTTCTGTGAACCTGTGAAGCTTCAGTGCTTGTAGCCTCCCACCCATGTATGCCCAGGGGGAGGCTTTGGCAAAGTGCAGGTGTAGGAGAGCTGATTGAGCTGGGTTCCACACCAAAGGCTGTTGGCAAGCCAGAGCCTAACTCTCTCAGCTTCTCTTCAGATCCTTTGTTTGTACAGAACCACCAAGTCTGTCTGCTCTCCTCAGAGGAGAGGGCAGAAGGCACTGGGACTAGATCTTCAGCAGGAGGTGCTGCTGACCTCCCATTTGTCCCCCTGCTCCCTTGCAGACATGGATCTCAGGTGGCCTCCCAGTGTTGGCCTTGCTGGCCATTTCCCCACACACCTCAGGGTCTGGATGCACAGAATCACAGATTGCACTGGGTTGGAAGGGACCCAAAGGTCATCTTGTCCAATCCCCTGCAGGCAGCAGGGACAGCTCCAACTGCAGCAGCTTGCTCAGGGCCACATCAAGTTTGTTCTTGGAGCCTCAGCTACATCCCTGGGCCACCTGTCCCAGTGTCTCCCCAGCCTCACTGTGCACAACTTCCTCCTGATGCCCAACCTAACTCTGCCCTTCTCCAGTTTCAAACCATTGCCCCTGAGCCTATTCCCACAGTCCCTCCCCAGCCTGCCTGGAGGTCCCCTTCAGATACTGAAATGCAGCTCTAAGGTCTGCCTGGAGCCTTCTCTTCTCCAGGCTGAACAACCCCAGCTCTCCCAGCCTGTCCCCATGGCAGAGGTGCTCCAGGCCTCTGCAATCCCTGTCTCAGCACCACAGCCTTGTGCAGCTGCCCTGAAATGCCTTGCAGGCTGCATGGAGGCTGAGCAGTGCAGCATGGTCCTTCCTGCCAGGGTCTGCTGCAGCTTTCATCTTGCACAGCCCCTTGCTGTGTGGAGGCAGTTCCATTGCTCCTGTGATCACAGCAGTGAGTGCTCACAGCAGGAAGCATGTCCTGCTGCTCTCTCCTGCCTCTTAACCCTGTTCCCTTGCTGTAGGTGTTCAACAATATCCTGCACAAGTGTGGTTTGCAGTGTGAAGGAGCCTCTGCTGAGCCCCAGAAGCTGGAAGAAAAAGTGAATGTGACCCCAGGGAACATGCCCCTCCAGGTGGGACTGCTGCTCTTGCACCTCACTCTTTGCTGTCCTGCAGCCTGGGCAGTGTGGAGCAGTAAGGCTGCAGAGGGTCATTCTGTTCCCAAATGCTGGTGGCTGCTGTGGCACCTGGTTCCATGTCATTGTTTCCCTGCTTGTCATCTGACTGATGATAAAGCTGCTCCAGCAGGAGCTGGCTGTGCTGTGGGGCAGCCACAGGCAGTGTGTCCTGGGCTCTTCCTGAGCCTGCCTCCTTGTGTTTCACTTAACCACTTGGGCAGTTACTACATCCCAGCATGGTGGGGTTGGGAAGGGAGCTCTGGAGATCGTCCAGCCCACCCCCCCTGCTCCAGCAGGGCACCCACAGCAGCTTGCCCAGCAGCACAGTGGCCAGGGGGGGTTGGAAGCTCTTGAGACTCCACAACCTCTCTGGGCAGCCTGCTCCAGGGCTACAGCACCCTCACAACAAAGACATTTCCCCTCCTGTTCAGATGGACCCTCCTGGGTTCCAGTTTGTGCCCACCACCCCTTGTGCTGTCCCTGGGCACCACTGAGAAGAACCTGGCCCCATGCCCTTGCCCCCTGCCCTTTGGATACTGATCAGCATGGAGAAGCTCACCTCTTGTAAGGCCAGAGTGTGGCTTACAGAGCCCTGGCAGTGCTCAGGGTTGATTCTTTCTCCTGCAGGACTGCTTGTTTAATGGCAGTTCATGAAGGGAGGGTGGGATTTGTGCAGACAAGCCCCTCTCAGGGGTTGTGGCCTTGTGCAGACACACAGCTGGTGTGGGGGAGCTGCTGCAGCTGCCCTGGCAGTGCTTCGTGCCCTTAAGAGGCTCTCTGAGGCCCCTCCCAGCCTGACCCCTCTTGGGTGACTCTTTGGTGGGTAGCAGATTTGTTCCTTGTGCAGCCAGGCACAGCTTGTCCCTGGTGGTGAGTTACTGAGCAGGCTGGCTGGCTTTGCCCTCCCAGGAGCTGAAGGACATTGTGCTGTACCTGTGTGACACCTGCACCACGCTCTGGGCCTTCCTCGACGTCTTCCCGCCGGCGTGCCAGACCTTCCAGAGGCACGACTTCTGCTCCAGGTACCCCTGGGGCTGCAGGCACAGCTTGTCCTGAGGAGGTGCTGCTGTGTCCTGGCCCAGGCCCTGCACCATTAAGAGCAGTCAGAATCATTGCAACTAGAGACTGCTAGGCTTAGACTGACAGGAAGAGAGACTAATGATGTAGGGAGGTGTAGAGCTTGCCGGTTGTGTCTTCACCTTCATCATTACCTGTGAGTGATCCTAGAGGCAGGCAGCCACCCACCCATTGTTTCAAACTCACCTCAAGAGTCCTGGCTGTGCTTTGGAAGGGGTGCAGGAGGATGTGCAGAAAAGAGCTGTGAGAAGAAAGAGCTTCACAGAATCATTTGGGTTGGAAAAGACCTCTAAGATCATTGGGTCCAACCATTAAGCCAAGACCACCAGGTCACCACCAGGTCACCACCAAACCATGTCCCTCAGCACCACATCCACAGGGCTTTGAAACCCCTCCAGGGATGGGAGCTCCACCACCAGGCTGCCTTGGGCAGCCTGTTCCAGGCCTTGACAACCATGTTGGAGGAGAAATTGTTCCTCATGTCCAACCTAAACCTCCCATGCTGCAACTTGCCTGCCCCCTGGGAGAAGAGACCAAGTCCCACCCAGCCCCAACCTCCCCTCAGGGAGCTGTATAGAGTGAGAAAGTCTCCCCTCAGCCTCCCCATCTCCAGGCCAAACAACCCCAGTTCCCTCAGCAGCTCCCCACAAGACCACACTCCAAAGCCCCCACCAGCTCTGTTGCCCCTCTCTGGTCCTGCTCCAGCCCTTCAATGTCCTTCTTGTAGTGAGGGCTTTATCAATATCAGTGCTTATCAGTAGCCAAAGGGTGGGCAGCAAGCTTCCTGCTCTATGACCCAAAGCAAGGGGAACAGAGTATCTGAGAGTGTTGGTCCATCCAGATCTGAAAGGGAATGGTTTGGTTTGATGTTATGCCCAAGTTTTGTGCTAGAGAGTGTTGAGGCTGGCAAAAGCTGAGTGCCTGGGAGAGGTGAGGAGCCAGCACTGTCACAGCTGGGCTGACAGCTCATTCCCTGGCCAGCTCTGGATCACAGCAGTGGTGAGTCAGGATGGTCTCAAGGACCAGACAGCAGAGAGTGTTCCCATGGAGGCTGCAGATCCGTGAGTGGCACTTTCCCAGCTTGCTCTGCCCAGGACTGGAGGAGTCACCATCCCTGGAGGTGTTCAAGAAGCTGTCAGTGTGGTGCTCAGGCTATAGTTTAGTGATCATGGTAGCTGGGTTAAGGTTGGACTCCATGATCTTAAAGGTCTTTCCCAACCTTGATGATTGGATTCTGTGTTTCCTCCCTGCCCCATTGTACTCAAACATCCCCTGAGGCTTTCTGCATCCTGGGTACCCTCAGCTAAGTGCCCACCTAGAGCAGAGCTGAACAGCAAGATCAGTAAGACTCCATTGCAAATCCTCCTGTTTCACAGCCAGCTGTTAGCATACAGCAAGGCAGAGCCATCATGAGGGTTTTAGGGTGAGAGAGGAGTGGTTTGGGACAGCCCTGAGCAGGTCAGCTCCTTGCAGACAGCAGATCTGTGCTTGGGATGGCTCTTAGCTGGGAGGTTGTTCTTCAGTTCAGCAGCATGATGCTCTTCAACTGCATTTCTTTGCCTGCATCTTCAAAGACACCTTGATGTGCTCCTTAGAGAGCTGCTCTTTGCCTATCACTTACTTCATAGCTTCATAGATCCTTAGAATGGTTTGGGTTGGAAGGGACCTTAAAGCTCATCCAGTTCCAACCCCCTGCCATGGGCAGGGACACCTCCCACTGGCCTACATTGCTCCAGGCCTCATCCAGCCTGGCCCTGAACACCTCCAGGGGAGGGGACACCCACAGCCTCCCTGGGCAACCTGTGCCAGTGTCTCCCCACCCTCACAGGAGAGAATTTCTTCCTAATCTCCACTCTCAGGCTGCCCTCTTGAAGCTCCAATCCCTTGCCCCTCATCCTGGCACTGCTTGCTTGTGTTGCAGGGACCAAAACCCAGGATGGGAGGCCAGTGAAATGAGCCCTTTGGTTTGTGCTGCAGCACATGATTGCTGACACCTCAGCTGACACTGCCTGGCTTTGTTGCCCTATTTTTGCTTTTTCTTACAGGTTAGCTTCGTTTTATGATGTGGCAATTCCTGAGCTGGAAGCTGCAATTAAGAAGAGGCATTATGAGGATGAGAGGTGAGAGTGTCTGCCCAGCCCTGCTCTGCTCCCTTCAGCGAGGCTCTCCCAGGGCTTAGTTACCAGTTCACCTCATGCTGCTCTCTGTGGAGTCTAGCCTTTTGTTTTTATCTGCTTCAAAGCCCTCTGAAGAGCTGGCTTTGCTCACCCCCAGGCTCCCCTGGGCAGTGGGGTGACTGATGTCTGTCTCTGCTGCCCAAGAGGCAGCTTGATGGGAGGTGCACCCAAAGCGCAGCGACGCGGGCAGAGCGCTGCCCCTGTGCACACACTGCTCCCATCTGAGAGCACAGGCTCTGCTGCTGCAGCTGAGAGGTCATCTGTCTGACCCTGGGGACACTTGGTGACTGAGGCCAACCTTCAGAGCATGAATTTCTCACAGAATCATAGAACAGTTTTGGTTGGAAAAGATCCCAACCATTCTCTAACTCTGCCAAGCTCACCCCTGGCCCTCAGCACCACATTGCTGCCCCTTATAAACACCTCCAGGGATGGGGATTCAACCCTCTCCCTGGGAAGCCTCTTCCAGTCTTGGAGAACCCTTACAGTGAAGTAGTTTCTTGTAATGGCCAACCTAAATTTCCCCTGAGGCCATTTCCTTTTGTCATTTGTTCCTTGGGAGAAGAGACCAAGCCCCACCTGGCTCCAGCCTCCTTGCAGGGAGTTGTAGAGAGCCAGAAGGTGTCCCCTCAGCCTCCTTTTCTCCAGGCTAAACACCCCCAGTTCCCTCAGCTGCTCCTCACCAGCCCTGGTCTCCAGACCCTTCTCCAGCTTTGTTGCCCTTTTCTGGACCCACTCCAGCACCAAAATGTCCTTGGAGTGAGAGGCTCAAGCCTGACCCCAGTATTCCAGGTGTGGCCTCACCAATGCCTGGTACAGAGTCTTGAGCAGAAGTGTGTCAAGGATTCAGAGTTCCTGTGCTGACATCAGCCATGTGTTCTTTTGCTGTCTCTGAAGTGGTTTTGCTGATTTGTGGAGGAGGATTTCACATTCCAGGAAGAAGATGATAGAAGCTTTCCACATCCTAATAAACCAAGTGTGTCTGCAGCCCATCTTGGAAAGCAGGTATTGGTCCTTGGGCTGTGGGGGACCAAGCAGTCATTTGATTGCCTTTGGGGGCAGTTTGTTTCCTTGGGGAAAATGAACAGATATTGCTGATTCTTTTGGGGTTGTAGCCAGAGACCTTGGCTCAGTTCAGAGGTCTGTAGTCCTGCACAGAAGGAGTGTCCCAGGTGAAGCTACATGATCCAGAACTGCTGTGGTGTGGACTCCACTAGAGTGGGAGGAGGCTTCAGTGCAGTGAGCTTTCTGACCTCAATGTATGGCTGAGTTGCAAGTTCCAGTGCTGTGTGTGGCCAGCTTGACAGAGCCACCCCAGTGCAATGATGCAGTGGTGTATAGGCCACAGAAACCAACTGGTTTGTGTCTGCCTCTACCTATCCTAGTGTGGAACTTGCTGGCTCTGGGAGTAATCTCAAACTGGAGGCAGGTATCAGTAGAATTAGTAGAAGTGAGATGACTCCCTGCTGGGGACAGAGCCAGGGACCCAGACTCTGCTCACCAGGCTGATCCTCCTTGGGGCTGGTCTCTCCTTGCCTGTGCTTGTTGCAGGGTTTGTAGCTTGCTGGTCCCTGCAGCTCTCCTTCTGCTTCAGTGTTTTCCCTGGTTGGATACCAGGAGAGCTGTCCAGGAAGATGAGGAGTGTTTGGTGGTGGAGTTCACAGCTTCACAGATTGCATTGGGTTGGGAGGGACACCTCAAAAGTCATCTTGCCCAACCCCCCCTGCAGTCATGAGGGATGCCTCCAACTGGAGCAGGCTGCCCAGGGCCACATCAAGGCTGATCTTGAAAGTCTTCAGGGACAGGGCCTCCACCACATCCCTGGGCAGCTTGCTCCAGTGTGTCACCACCCTCATTGTGCAAAACTTCCTCCTGATGTGCAACCTAAATTTGCCTTGCTCCACTTTCAAACCATTGCCCCTCCTCCTGTCACCACAGGCCCTTCTGAACAGCCCTCCCCAGCCTTCCTGGAGGTTCCCTTCAGATACTGAAGTGTATTTCCTTGTGAAACACTTGGATTTGCTTCCTTAACCTCCTCTGTGACCTGGACTCTGTCACCCATTCTGTCTGCTGCAAATCCAGTCCCTGATGGGATGAGAGCAGCCTTGCCTTACCCTTGCTTGCTGGAGTGCTGCCTTTGGGTAGCCACCAGGGTGTAACCTGTTCACATTCCATAGTGCTAGGGACAACTCCTGCTCCAGAGGCAGTAAAGGAACTGCTCCAGAAACTGCTCCTCAGCTTGAGAGGTGAGGCTGCTGTTGAGCTGATGTGGTTAGCTTCCAGAGAAAGGCCTCTCTCTTAGCACTGTGTGCTGCAGAGAGGCTCAGTGCAGCAGCAAAGGGAGGTTTAGGGTCAGAGAGGCTGCAGCAGGAGCTGGCTGAGTGTGTTCTTGCCTAGCTGAGCACATACTCCCTGGTGTGATCCCAACACCTATAATAAGTGCAGTTAGGAAAGCACCACACACCCTCAATAAGTGTAATCCTTAGTGCAGGGCTGAGGCACCAGACTCTGATTTGTAAACCTTGTAATTCAGAGAATCCCAGGATGGTTTGGCTTGGAAGGGACCTTAAGGTCATCCAGTTCCACCCCTCCTGTCACAAACAGCTACTCCTCCTTGCATAAAGCCCTTCCAGCACTTCCAGGCATGGAGCCTCCACAACTCTGGGCAGCCTGTTCCAGTGCCTCACCACCCTCATGGGGAAGAACTTCCTCCTAATGCCTCATCTAAACCCAGCTCCTTCCATTCTATCAGCTGTAGACCAAGCTGCCTGTTTGCTGAAGCCACAAAGGAAACTTGTTCCCATTTGACCTTCTGCTCCTGAGGAAGCCCCAAAGTGGGCTGAGATCCATTTCAGATGTGTGAGGCTGGGGGGGCAGAGTGTGGAGCCTGTGCACTGAGGTAGCCTCACCACTGGGTTTTTTCTCTCTGTGCCATTCTTTTCTGCAGCTGTGAGAATATTCAGCCTTTCATTGAGGAATTTCTCCAGATCTTCACCTCAGTGCTTCAGGAAAGGAGGTGAGCCTGCCTGGGAAGAGGCCCAAGGGGAGGAGGGCCAGCTTGCCTTCCTCTCCCATTCTTTACACCAATATTGCCTGAGACATCCTTATGAGGCACTGGGGAGTTACAGATCATCCTAACTGGTTGGGAGAAGTGCTGTCAGAGGGTTTCAGTCTCTGCAGTGCAGACTTGACTGTGAAGGTGAGGAGGATGGTGTGTGACACTGCAGAACACTGTTCTCCCCTCTCTTCAATCCCAGCTTTCCAAGTGGCAGATAGCAATTTAGCCATTAGCTGCCCTGACAAGTGAGCCTGCTGCTACTAATGGTGCTTTACAGCTGGGGTGACAAGGCAGAGAGCTGCTCAGTGCTCATGCTGAGGATCAGAGCTAGGGGCAGAATGGGGAGTTGTGCCACATCAGGAGTGTGGCAGCTGGCTCTGCTGGCTTGGAGGGAGGTGCAGCTGCAGTGGAATGGGGATGAAATCAGCCCTGGGATCAGTGTGGGGTGGGAGGTTGTACCTGTTCCTACCTGAGCAGTGAGGAGGTGACAGTGGCATGGCAGGGAGGGCAGCAGCTCTGCTGGGGATCTGTTGGGTTGGATGAAACCTGCTCCTGTCCTCAGATTTCTCCGTGACTATGATGAGTTGTTTCCTGTGGAGGATGATGTCAGCCTGCTCCAGCAAGCCTCCTCCACCCTGTATCCTTTGCTGTCACCTTGGGGCTCTGCAGGCCTGCCCAAGTGGCACTGCCACTGCTGCTGCCTCTGGTGAAGCTGCAGGGCTGGCAGTGAGTAATGGAAAGGCTTCTGTCCTTGGTGGTGGAGCCACAGGCCTGGAAATTACTGAAGACATGGTTATTGCAGGGCAAGGTCTGAATGTGTGCATCTGGAAATGTCCTTAATGCTGGCCCCCTAGAGATGAGACCAGGACAGCCTACATCCTCCAGGCAGTAGAGAGTGCCTGGGAAGGGGTAGACAGGAAGAAAGCACAAGGTGCTAAAGATCCATCACCAGCAGCAGCACCTAAGGGAGCATCAGCAGGAGGGGAGAGCACTGCAGAGGACATGGAGGAGCTTGGGGCTGCATACTTATCAGAGGAGGAGGTGAGTAGAGCTGTGAGGAGGCCTGGGTCCTGCTCTTTCTGTCCTTTGGTCTGTGAAGAGAGGATTGGTTTGCTTGCTCTGGGGGATGGACATGGGAGGTTGAATCACTTCTCACTTTGGCTAAACCTCAGTGCAGCTCCATGTGCCTTCTGACATGAGGAACTCACAGTCCCAGCATGGTGGGGTTCAAAGGGACCTCTGGAGATGCTAAAGCAGGGCACCCACAGCAGCTTGCCCAGCAGCACAATGGCCAGGGGGATTTGGAAGCTCTCCACAGGAGGCTCCACAACCTCTCTGGGCAGCCTGCTCCAGGCCTCCAGCACCCTCACACCAAACAACTTTCTCCTCCTGTTCAGGTGGAACCTCCTGGGTTCCAGTTTGTGCCCATTGCCCCTTGTGCTGTCCCTGGGCACCCCTGACAAGAGTCTGGCCCCAGCCTCTAGCCCCCCACCCTCTAGCTCTTGCTGAGCACTGAGGAGATTCCCTCTCCTCCACATTTGAGGAAGGGATTCTCCAGGGCACCCTTGCTGCCTCAGGGGCAGAGGGAAGTCATTGTGTGCCCAAGCCCACGTCACAGACTTTGTGCAGTATAAACTTAGCTCATTTCTCTTCCTTTGACTTCAGTCTTTGATTCTGGGGTTGGATTCTGTAGCCCAGCCTGCTGCTCTCCCTGTTCCTGAGGTGCCCTCCCTCAGCTGCTGTCTCTCTTCTTGTCTGCTGTTTGCAGTGTGCTGGGGCAGCTGCTGCGCCCCTCGCCAAGGTCTCGGGGGTGGAGCTGGACTCCCTCATCTCTCAAGTGAAAGACCTGCTGCCAGACCTTGGTGAGGGCTTCATCCTGGCCTGCCTGGAGGAGTACAGCTACAACACAGAGCAAGTGATCAACAACATTCTAGAAGACAAACTGGTGCCACACTTGGCCAAGCTGGACCGGAGAATGCCAAGGTCTGGGCTTTGGTTGGGGTTTCTCAGTCCCCAAGATTCTTACCCAAGGTTAGATGGCTGTAGAGCTCTGGAAGGAGTCACCTGCCTTTCCTGGGGGTAGAGAGCTTTGGTGAGAGCTTCTCCTTGCCATCTGCTGCCAGCTCTCTGCCCTCATGGTGTCCATGCAGAGGACTGCAATGGTCACTGGTCAGCATTTCACAGAATCCTACAATGGCTTAGGTTGGAAGGGACCTTGGAGATCATCTGCTCCAACCTCCCTGCCATGGGCATGGGCAGGGACACCTCCCACCAGCCCAGGCTGCTCAAGGCCTCATCCAGCCTGGCCCTGAACACCTCCAGGGAGAGGGCAGCCACAGCCTCCCTGGGCAGCCTGTGCCAGTGTCTCCCCACCCTCCCTGGAAAGAATTTCTTCCTAATCTCCACTCTCAATCTGCCCTCCTCAAGCTTCCATCCATTGCTCCTCATCCTGTCACTACAAGCCCCAGTAAAAGGTCCCTCCCCAGCTCTCCTTCAGGTACTGGAAGGCTGCTCTAAGGTCTCCCTGGAGCTTCCTCTTCTCCAGGCTCAACAGCCCCAGCTCTCCCAGCCTGTCCCCACAGGGGAGGTTCTGCAGCCCTCTGATCATCCTTGTGGCCTCCTCTGGAGCCTCTCCAGCAGCTCCAGGTCGTTGTGCTGGGGGCACCAGAACAAGCCTGAGCAGAGCAGAGGGGCAGAATCCCCTCCCTGTGCTGCTGCTCTCTGCTTTGGATGCATCCCAGCACACAGCTGCCTGCTGGGCTGCCACTGAGCCTTGCTGGCTCCTCTTCGGAGTCGGTTTGGTTTGTCTGCAGCTGCTGGTGTGTGTTTGTGCTGCCACAGCAGTTCCTGACTGAGTGGCAGGATGTGAATGTGCTGTTTGCTCACATTTCCTGGAGGAATGGGCAGCCTGTCTCCATGCTGCACTAAAACAGGAGCACCTCTTTCTCAGAAATGATGGAACAAGTCTTAGTTTGGGAACTATCTTCACTCTCTCCCAGTCAGATCTGCTGCCTCGGGGCTCAGACCATCGATGGGGGGTGGGCTTTGAGAGCAGGGTTGGGGAAGGGGGGGTCTGCAAAGCCAGCAGTTAGAGAAGACAGGGCTGGGTTGCTTTGGGGGTGGGGTTTTTTTGTTGAAACACAACTGTCAGTTCAATAGCAAATGTGGAGGTTTGGTCTCTGCTGCTCTGAGGAGTGAGCACAGCAGCAGGGAGATGCCCAGCTGAGCTGACAGCACCAGCTAACTGAAGAGAAAAATAAGGCTCTTTTGACTTAGGAATTGAACAAACCTAAGCCTGGAACTCTGAGAAAGGAACCACAGGGAGATAAATACCCTGAAATCAGCAGCACCACATTATTGGGAGGTTTTTCCCCAGCCTGTCATTCATCATAGTTGGTACTGGGCTTTACTGAGTCACTGCTTGGAGAGCAGGCAGCCTGTCAATGCCCCAGCTGCTGGCTGCTTTCACTTGCTCCTGAGTGAACAGGAGGGCTTGGGGGGGGCTGTTTGTTCTCCCTGAGGTGCTGCAGATTCCCCACAACGATCAGCTTTGAAAACTCTGCCTTTTGTCTGTGCCTTGTAGTGCTTGTGTTGTACTCTGGTGTGAGAGGGAGGAACTCGCTTGGAGCCTTGACTCTCCCCTCCTCCTCCTCTCTTCCTTTTACTCCCCCCTCCACTCTTTTTCTTCCCCCTTCTCTCTATCTTGCTCCCCCCTCCTCTATCTTGTTCCCCTCTCCCCTTTTGCTCCCCCCTCCACTCTTTTCCTCCCTGCTCCCCGCTCCCCTCTTTTCCTCCCCCCCCTTTTCCTCCCTCCCCTCCCCTCTTTTCCTCCCCCCTCCCCTCTTTTCCTCCCTCCCCTCCCCTCTTTTCCTCCCTCCCCTCCCCTCTTTTCCTCCCTCCCCTCCCCTCTTTTCCTCCCTCCCCTCCCCTCTTTTCCTCCCCCCTCCCCTCTTTTCCTCCCCCCTCCCCTCTTTTCCTCCCCCCTCCCCTCTTTTCCTCCCCCTCCCCTCTTTTCCTCCCCCCTCCCCTCTTTTCCTCCCCCCTCCCCTCTTTTCCTCCCCCCTCCCCTCTTTTCCTCCCCCCTCCCCTCTTTTCCTCCCCCCTCCCCTCTTTTCCTCCCCCCTCCCCTCTTTTCCTCCCCCCTCCCCTCTTTTCCTCCCCCCTCCCCTCTTTTCCTCCCCCCTCCCCTCTTTTCCTCCCCCCTCCCCTCTTTTCCTCCCCCCTCCCCTCTTTTCCTCCCCCCTCCCCTCTTTTCCTCCCTCCCCTCTTTTCCTCCCTCCCCTCTTTTCCTCCCCCCCCTCTTTTCCTCCCCCCCCCTCTTTTCCTCCCCCTCCCCTCTTTTCCTCCCCCTCCCCTCTTTTCCTCCCCCTCCCCTCTTTTCCTCCCCCTCCCCTCTTTTCCTCCCCCTCCCCTCTTTTCCTCCCCCTCCCCTCTTTTCCTCCCCCTCCCCTCTTTTCCTCCCCCTCCCCTCTTTTCCTCCCCCCCCCTTTTCCTCCCCCCCCTCTTTTCCTCCCCCTCCCCTCTTTTCCTCCCCCTCCCCTCTTTTCCTCCCCCTCCCCTCTTTTCCTCCCCCTCCCCTCTTTTCCTCCCCCTCCCCTCTTTTCCTCCCCCTCCCCTCTTTTCCTCCCCCTCCCCTCTTTTCCTCCCCCTCCCCTCTTTTCCTCCCCCTCCCCTCTTTTCCTCCCCCTCCCCTCTTTTCCTCCCCCTCCCCTCTTTTCCTCCCCCTCCCCTCTTTTCCTCCCCCTCCCCTCTTTTCCTCCCCCTCCCCTCTTTTCCTCCCCCTCCCCTCTTTTCCTCCCCCTCCCCTCTTTTCCTCCCCCTCCCCTCTTTTCCTCCCCCTCCCCTCTTTTCCTCCCCCTCCCCTCTTTTCCTCCCCCTCCCCTCTTTTCCTCCCCCTCCCCTCTTTTCCTCCCCCTCCCCTCTTTTCCTCCCCCTCCCCTCTTTTCCTCCCCCTCCCCTCTTTTCCTCCCTTCCCTCTTTTCCTCCCTCCCTTCCCCCCTTTTCCTCCCTCCCTTCCCCTCTTTTCCTCCCCCTCCCCTCTTTTCCTCCCCCCTCCCCTCTTTTCCTCCCTCCCCTCCCCTCTTTTCCTCCCTCCCCTCCCCTCTGTTGCTTCCCCCTCCCCTCTTTTCCCTTCCTAGCGGATCTTGGTGTGCTGTGGCTGACTCAGAGCAGCCTGATGTCTCAAGGAGAGGAGCAGACCTTGCTCATGCCACTGTTTCCCTCCTCTCTCTGACTTCCACCAGCAGGCAGCCGGAGCCAGACCCCACTCCCCTGCTCAGCTCCCGCTCCAATGTCTTCCAGCAGGATGAGTTTGATGTGTTCAGCAGGGACTCCGTGGACCTTTCTCGCATCCAGAAGGGCAAGCGGTGAGTCCCACACCCCCTCAGTTCACCCTGCCTGGCAGCAGCAGGGAGCCCCTGCCAGCCTGCCCCTGCCAGCCTGCAGATGGGTTGCTCCTACAAACCTCCTGCAGGAATGTGTTGAGGCTTATCAGAACGTTCCCCACCTGTTTCCTCTGTTTCTCTGGGCAAGTGAAATGAAATATTGAGGGGCTGCTTTCAGCTGCTGTTCCTCCTCATTGACTTTTCCCTCTGTCTGCTCTTCTGAGATTGCTCTGCCAGGCTCATTTGTAATGCCAGGCTCTTGCTTCTTGCTCTTAATGTTAGACTTGTACTGAACAACAAACCTTGAAAAGCAGCAATTTCAGTGAGCCTGAGCTCGTGACTCAGAGCTGAGAATGAGAAGTGATTTGGGTTGGATCCAAGTGAAGCTTCAGTATCCACCTCCTTCAGAACCTGGTAGCACTCAGTGGCTTAGGCTGCTTTTGTGGCTCCTGCTGCTGGAAGCATCCTGCTGAAGGGCACTTTGCTTGCTCCCCAGTCTGACATGTGGTGCTAGGCAGGTTTAAGTGAGGGCACTGTCCTGCTGGCTCCACCAGTGGCAGCTGGATCTTTATAACATGGTTGACATAGAATGACTTTGGTGAAAGTAAACCTGACCCAGTTCAGCTGTTAACCCAGCACTGCCAGGTCACCACTAAACCATGTCCCTCAGCATCACATCCTTACAGCTTTTAAACCCCTGCAGGTACTGCAGAGTGACTTCTTTCAGGTGCTTTTTGAGCACTTTCTCTGACCAGCCCAGTCTGTCCTTCATGCTGGTGTGTGTTTACACAGGACTCTGTAAGCTTTCAGACTGGAGCAGAGCAGATTTAGATCGGATGTTAGGAACAAGTTTGCACCATGAGGGTGGTGGAACACTGGCACAGGTTGCCCAGGGAGGGGGTTGAGGCTCCTTCCCTGGAGATATTCAAGGTGAGGCTGGAGAGAGCTCTGGGGAACCTGATCTAGTTTGAGGATGCCCCTGCTGGCTGCAGAGGGGCTTGGACTAGATGAGCTTTGGAGGTCCCTTCCCACCCAGACCATGCTCTGGCTCTATGGAAAGGCTGGCTGGAAATGGAGCCTCGTGGAAGCACCTGGTTAAGCTTCTGGTTGCAAAACTGCATCAAGCTCTCAGGATAAAACTGCTCTGATCCTGGGGTCCAGACAGGCAGCATCTCAGCAGCAGTGCTGTAGTGTCCATAGTGGCCTGGCTAGGCAAGGAAGCAACTTTTCTCTCTAGCCTAGGCAATGACTTTTGAAGCTAGGAATTCACAGCCAGCCTCTCTCCTCCTTCCTCATCCTGCTGCCTTGCCCAGAGTGCAGACTGGCACCGTGTTAGCAGGGGCCTTGTGCACACACCCCCACACCAGCTTACCTGCACCTCCTCCAAGCCTTGCAGGTGTGGACAGCTGCTGGACAAGGCAGAGAGCACCCTCTGAGTTCACAGGGTGGAATAACCCTGCTGGGAGCTCCCTCTGCAGATCCCTTAGAGGGTTCTCCTACCCTGCTGTGAGATCTGCTTTGGATTCCAGTGGCACCAGGACTTTTCGTCTGGTTTTGCTTTCTCCTTCTCAAAGTCATTTGCTCAGCCATTTCTGCTTCTGGGTTGGGTGCTGGTGCTGCCTAAGCTTGATGTTGCAAAGGGCTTCAAGAGCCAGGTCAGGCTGGGTCCCACAGTGCCAGCTGCTCTGTGGCTAAGTGAAAGAAAGCAAGCAGTTTAGGGCAGGGACTTGGTGTGAAAGAGAAAGCTACAGCAGGCTGGGGAGAGCAACAGTGTGAGGAAATGATCACAGAGGTGTACAGGTGAATTTTAGCTGGAGCTGAGAAGTGATTACACTTGCCTGTGCCTGTCCAGCTGTGATTGCTGGCTGGGTCTGTCTCTTGAAGTCAGAGCATGTCCTGAGCACCATGGGACTAGAGGAGTCTTCCTGGAACTGCTGTCTGAGGCATTCCCAGCAGAAGATGTTATCCCAGCCCAGCTATGTGTGAACGAACCACAGCCTTTGTAGGGCATTTTGTAGCTAAATGCAGGCATGGAAGAGAGTCAGCTTGGAGAGAGGAACCATTGCTGTCTGCAGTGGTGCTTTGTGCTGGGGTTCTTGATGAAAAGCAGGCTGCTTGGATCCCATCCCCTCTGCTTGGATCCCATCCCCTCTGCTTGGATCCCATCCCCTCTGCTTGGATCCCATCCCCTCTGCTTGGATCCCATCCCCTCTGCTTGGATCCCATCCCCGCTGCTTGGATCCCATCCCCGCTGCTTGGATCCCATCCCCGCTGCTTGGATCCCATCCCCGCTGCTTGGATCCCATCCCCGCTGCTTGGATCCCATCCTTGCTGCTTGGATCCCATCCTTGCTGCTTGGATCCCATCCCCTCTGCTTGGATCCCATCCCCTCTGCTTGGATCCCATCCCCTCTGCTTGGATCCCATCCCCGCTGCTTGGATCCCATCCCTGCTGCTTGGATCCCATCCCCGCTGCTTGGATCCCATCCCCGCTGCTTGGATCCCATCCCCTCTGCTTGGATCCCATCCCCTCTGCTTGGATCCCATCCCCTCTGCTTGGATCCCATCCTTGCTGCTTGGATCCCATCCCCTCTGCTTGGATCCCATCCCCGCTGCTTGGATCCCATCCCCGCTGCTTGGATCCCATCCCCTCTGCTCGGATCCCATCCCCTCTGCTCGGATCCCATCCCCTCTGCTCGGATCCCATCCCCTCTGCTCGGATCCCATCCCCTCTGCTCGGATCCCATCCCCTCTGCTCGGATCCCATCCCCTCTGCTCGGATCCCATCCCCGCTGCTTGGATCCCATCCCTGCTGCTTGGATCCCATCCCCTCTGCTTGGATCCCATCCCCGCTGCTTGGATCCCATCCCCTCTGCTTGGATCCCATCCCCTCTGCTTGGATCCCATCCCCTCTGCTTGGATCCCATCCTTGCTGCTTGGATCCCATCCCCTCTGCTTGGATCCCATCCCCGCTGCTTGGATCCCATCCCCTCTGCTCGGATCCCATCCCCTCTGCTTGGATCCCATCCCCTCTGCTCGGATCCCATCCCCTCTGCTTGGATCCCATCCCCTCTGCTCGGATCCCATCCCCTCTGCTTGGATCCCATCCTCGCTGCTTGGATCCCATCCCCTCTGCTCGGATCCCATCCCCTCTGCTTGGATCCCATCCCCTCTGCTCGGATCCCATCCCCTCTGCTTGGATCCCATCCCCTCTGCTCGGATCCCATCCCCTCTGCTTGGATCCCATCCTCGCTGCTTGGATCCCATCCCCTCTGCTTGGATCCCATCCCCTCTGCTTGGATCCCATCCCCGCTGCTTGGATCCCATCCCCTCTGCTTGGATCCCATCCTTGCTGCTTGGATCCCATCCCCTCTGCTTGGATCCCATCCCCGCTGCTTGGATCCCATCCCCTCTGCTCGGATCCCATCCCCGCTGCTTGGATCCCATCCCTGCTGCTTGGATCCCATCCCCTCTGCTTGGATCCCATCCCCTCTGCTTGGATCCCATCCCCTCTGCTTGGATCCCATCCCCTCTGCTTGGATCCCATCCCCTCTGCTTGGATCCCATCCCCTCTGCTTGGATCCCATCCCCTCTGCTTGGATCCCATCCTTGCTGCTTGGATCCCATCCCCGCTGCTTGGATCCCATCCCCGCTGCTTGGATCCCATCCCCTCTGCTTGGATCCCATCCCCTCTGCTTGGATCCCATCCCCTCTGCTTGGATCCCATCCTTGCTGCTTGGATCCCATCCCCTCTGCTTGGATCCCATCCCCTCTGCTTGGATCCCATCCTTGCTGCTTGGATCCCATCCCCTCTGCTTGGATCCCATCCCCGCTGCTTGGATCCCATCCCCTCTGCTCGGATCCCATCCCCTCTGCTTGGATCCCATCCTCGCTGCTTGGATCCTATCCCCGCTGCTTGGATCCCATCCTCACTGCTTGCTAGTAGGGATGAGCCCTTGAGCACCCAAGTCCAGCTGGGAGGTGTCCCATGGCAGGGGGGTTGGAGCAGATGCTCTCTAAGGTCCCTTCCAAGCCTAGGCCGTTCTGTGATGCTGTAATTCACTTCCCTCCTACATCTATCCACAGAGGGTCTGTGCAGAGCTCTGAGGTGGGGTGGATCACAGTCTCTGGTAGCTTGTTTTGTTGTTTTCCTTCTCAGTTGTGCTTGTTCTAGCTCCTGCTTGCTGCTCTGGCTGGGTTTTGGCTCTGCCTGTCTACATCCCCATTTTACATCCCAGGTTTGTGAGCTGTCTCTGCTGCTGTGTGTTGGTGCAGCCCTGCTTGGTGGATTCCAGCTGTGCCTGGTACCTCAGCAGGGTGTTGGAGGGCACTCCATGCTGCCAGAGCCACCTCATAAGTGGGAGGTTTGGGCCCAACACCTACTGCTCCAGATTCACCTATGAAGAAAGACTGAGAGGACTGGGGCTGGTTAGTCTGGAGAGGAGAAGGCTGAAAATGCTCAGGGGGTGGAGCAGCTCTGCTGCAAGGAGAGGCTGAGGGAGCTGGGGGTGTTCAGCCTGGAGAAGAGAAGGCTCTGGGCAGACCTAAGAGCAGCCTGGCAGGACCTGAAGGAGGCTACTGGAAGGCTGCAGAGAGACTGCTCCCAAAGGCTGCAGGGACAGCACCAGGGGCAATGGCTCCAGGCTAGAGCAGGGCAGACTGAGATTGGCTATCAGGAAGAAGTTCTTCCCTGTGAGGCTGCTGGAACACTGCAGCAGGCTGCCCAGGGAGGTGGCTGAGGCTGCAGCCCTGGAGATACTGAAGGTGAGGCTGAGTGAGGCCCTGGGCAGCCTGATCTAGCTGGGGATGTCCCTGCTGGGTGTGGGGAGGTTGGCCTGGAGGAGCTGTGCAGGTCCCTTCCAGGCTGGACCATTCAGTGGTTCTGTCTCTTGCCTTTCCATCTGCACGCCCTGGAGCACAGGAGGGAGCAGCAGACCACCCGGAGCCTGCTGAACGACAAGCGGCTGGTCACGGAGCAGCGGCAGCGCTACAGCCAGTACAGCGTGGTGGTGGAGGAGCTGCCCTGGCAGCCAGGAGCAGCCCAGCTCTACAGGGAGGACTATGAGGATGAGTATGATGACACCTATGATGGCAACCAAGTGGGAGC
The DNA here is from genome assembly GCF_026170545.1 of Melanerpes formicivorus. Classification (NCBI taxonomy): domain Eukaryota; kingdom Metazoa; phylum Chordata; class Aves; order Piciformes; family Picidae; genus Melanerpes; species Melanerpes formicivorus. The sequence continues at coordinate 9,169 of NW_027144518.1, read as the reverse complement.
CAACGATGCCGACTCGGATGACGAGCTGATCAGCAGGAGGTAGGTGCTGCAGGGGGATGGGAGGCAGCCAGCACCCAGAGCTCTCTGGCCTGCACAAACCTGTCCAATACCTGTGGCCAGCAGGGCAGGAGAGCTGAGTCTGCCCTTCTGCTCTGCTCTTGTGAAACCCCATTTGAATACTGGGGTCAGTTCTGGTGTCCACAGCGTGAGAAGGACACAGAGCTGTTGGGGCACGTCCAGAGGAGGCCACAGAGGTGATGCAAGGGCTGGAGCAGCTCTGCTGTGAGGACAGGCTGAGGGAGCTGGGCTTGTTCAGCCTGGACAAAAGGAGACTCTGAGGGAACCTTAGAGCTGCTGCCAGTACCTGAAGGGATCCTGCAGGCAGCTGCAGAGGGACTGTTCCTAAGAGTGTCTAGGGACAGGCCAAGGGGGAATGGTTGGAAGCTGAGGCAGAGCAGGGTTAGACTGGAGCTTAAGAAGTTCTTCAGTCTGAGGGTGGTGAGACTCATGGGTTCAGAGAGGCTGTGGATGCCTCCTCCCTAGAGGTGTTCAAGGCCAGGCTGGACAAGGCCTTGGGCACCCAAGTCTAGTTGAGAGGTGTCCCTGCCCATGGCAGTGAGGTTGGAGGAGATGATCTTTGAGGTCCCTTCCAACCTAAGGCACTCTGTGATTCTGTGAGCACAGGGGCTCAGCTCTGTGTCTCAGGGAGGACATGCATGCTTCAAACCACCCCTTTGACTGCTGCTGGTTTCTCTGTAACATGCAAGGAGGGAGTTTTGGGGCTCCCTTCTCCTGGGGGTAGGAGGTGTTGCCATGCCACGCACCCAGGATCTTCTCAGGCTTCTGCTTTCTGCAGCTGTAGGACTTGGTTGTTGCCTCGACTGAACAAACCTGAGAGGGCAACTTGCCACTGGGCTGAAGCTTGCTCTCAGTGGTGCTTCTGCTCACAGGACTCTGTCCTGCAGTGGGGGAAATGGACTGCCTCTAATAATTGGGGTTGAGTGTGGTTGTGTGGCTGGTTAGCCAAGGGAAGCCTCAGCATGTGGTACAGCTGGCCTTGTCCCTCTGAAGCCCTGGAGTTCAGAGCTGGATGCCCTCTGCAGCATCTCCCCAGTGAGTCACCACTGGAGACAAGGAGCTTTCAGGGAGCACAGGCTTCGTTTTTGGATGGCAGAGGGTTTCATGTAGAACTAAAAGCTGGAGAGCACAGGGGTTTAGAAGTGCTCTGACATGTCTGACAGAGACACTGGAACTTCTGGTGAGTAAGGAAGATGCCACCAGTGCTGACCTCCCCCCAGAGGGCATCCTTGGGCTTCCTTTGTCCCTTCTGCCTTTGTTTTCCCTCCTGAAGCAAGGTGAGCTTCAGTTGAAAGCCTCTTTGTGCTTTGCTTGTGACAGCAAGGTGCTCAGGTCTTCTCCCCTCTTTCAGGTGCTCCCTGCTCCTAGAGGAGCAGCAGTGAGCAGAGGGTAGTGCTGAAGAGCAGCTCTATGGGTGTGAAGGAGCAAAGGCTTTTCTGCTCTTCCCTTTGTTCCTTTGGCAGGGGGATCAGAACTCCAACAGCCCTTAAGCACACACACACACACACACACACACACGTGTATATATGCATTAAAGAAGAGCTACAGGCATGTGGCAAGTTCTCCCTCACCCCCAGGCCTCTGCTGCGCTGTGTGCAGGGTGAGTCATAAAGCTTGCTGGGTTTCTCCAGGTAGGAAACTGGGGCACAGCAGGGGAAGGGGGCAGGCAGGGCTTGCAGAGCATGGCACTTCCAGAGCTGTGTGTGCTCCTGTCTGAGCTTGAGGAGGATTTGCCTTTGGGGAGCTCAAGCCCAGCAAAGCATCCTCCTTCCTGATGCCTTGTGGCTGTGCCTGGATCCTCTTCTTCCCCAGTGGTTTCCTTGCAGAAATTCCTTCTGAGGCCTCAGGTCTTTCCTGCTGTGTTTTTTCTTTCTAAACTATTATTATTTGCAGTAAGAGCTTCCTAGTGAGCACTGCCCAGTGAATCATGTGTGCTCTTGAGCTGCCCACAGCAAGTGGGTCAGTAGCTACTGGCTCCCTGGGTTCTCTTCTTCCCTTCAGAAGCAGCCAGGCCATGAAGTGTGTAGAGTCTCATTCTGGAAGGGCAGGATGCAAAGCAGAGAGGACCTGCTGCTCATCAGACACCTGGGGCTCTGCTCTCCTCACTGCTGACTGTTTTGCCTCTTGCTTTGCAGGCCATTCACAATCCCTCAGGTCCTGAGACCAAAAGGACAGGAAGAAGGACAGGAGGAAGAAGAGGAGGATGAGGAAGAAGAGGAGGAGGAAGCTGAAAAGGAAAGAACAAAGGTGACATTTAGTTGATGGTTTGGGGTCATAGATCCATAGAATGGTTTGGGGACCTTAAAGATCATCCAGTTCCAACCCCCTGCCATGGGCAGGAGACCTCCCACTAGCTCAGGTTGCTCAAGGCCTCATCCAACCTGGCCTTGAACACCTCCAGGCAGGGGGCAGCCACACAGCTGGAGAGCAGCCATGGGGAGAAGGAGCTGGGAGTGCTGGTGGACAGCAAGCTCTGCATGGGGCAGCAATGTGCCCTGCTGGCCAAGAAGGCCAATGGGGTCCTGGGGTGCATTAAGAGGAGTGTGGCCAGCAGATCCAGGGAGGTTCTCCTCCTTCTCTACTCTGCCCTGGGGAGACATCACCTGGAATATTGCCTCCAGCCCTGGGCTCCCCAGCTCAGGAGGGACAGGGAGCTGCTGCAGAGAGTCCAACAGAGGCTCCCAGGATGAGTGAGGGACTGCAGCACTGCCCTGGGAGGAGAGGCTGAGAGCCCTGGGGCTGCTTAGTCTGCAGAGGAGAAGCCTGAGAGGGGATCTAAGGAATGCTTCTGAATCTCTGAGGGCTGGGGGGCAGGAGGGAGGGGACAGGCTCTGCTCAGCTGCACCCTGCCATAGGCCAAGGGGCAAGGGATGGAAACTGCAGCCCAGGAGGTTGCAGCTCAGCAGGAGGAGGAACTTCTGCCCTGGGAGGCTCCCAGAGCCCTGGAGCAGGCTGCCCAGAGAGGTTGTGGAGTCTCCTGCTCTGGAGCCTCTCCAGCCCCATCTGGCTGTGTTCTGTGTGCCCTGTGCTGGAGTCTCTGCTCCTGCTCTGCCAGGGGGCTTGGCCTGGATGACCTTTGGAGGTCCCTTCCAGCCCCTAACATCCTGTGAGCCTGGGGATAAACAGTGAGTTGACTTTGTTCCACACTCCACCAGGCTCACCTCCTGCCCTCTCCCTTTGCATGATGCAGAGGGGCTCACTGACCTCTTTCCTCCCTCCCTGGGGCAGGACCACTTCGTGCAGGACCCAGCAGTGCTGCGGGAGCGCGCCGAGGCGCGGCGCCTGGCCTACCTCGCCAGGAAGGGGTGAGTGAGGGGCAGCTCTCTGGGGTGCAGCCATGGCTCTGCAGTCAGCTGCTGGCTGGAGGTGGTGAGGCCATACCTGCTCCTTAACATTCCTGCATGTCAGGTCACCACTGTGCTGCTGGGAGCTTCCTCTGCCCAGCTTCTCCTTCCCTGCTGGTCGTCCTGTCCCATCAAGTGGGCAGGCATGCTCCTTTGGCACGAGCAGCAGAACCCTGTGCTCTCCAAGATCCTCTCCTGCACAGCTTGAGCAGCTGGCACAGGGCTTCCAGGACAGCTCAGGTGCTGGCTGTAGCTGGCAGGTTCACTGTGCAGCACACAGCCACGTGGCTAACACTGCTGCTCAGCTGTGGCAGAGCTGGGGGGAGAAGAGGCTGAAGGCCGAGTTCCTCACACCCAGTTGTTCCTTGGGATGAGTGGAGTTCCTCCCCATGTGTGCAGGGGGTTTGTGGTGATGTGCTTTCTGTGTCCCCCAGGCACAGGCAGGAGAGCTCTGCTGTGGTTGGGAGCGCCAAGGGCCAGGGGCAGAGCCGGGAGACGGCGCAGGAGCGCAGGAGGAAGGAGGCCAACAAAAGCACAAGGGCCAACCACAACCGGCGAGCCATGGCTGACAGGAAGAGGAGCAAAGGCATGATCCCCTCCTGAGAGACTCTGGGCCTGGCTGCTGCATCACCCCAGGCCTCTGCTGTGGCAGGAGGCAGCTCTGCCCTGTTCCCTCGGGGCTGCCTTTGCTCAGGGGACAATAGCACGGTGCAGCACCTGGCTGCTGCAGAGCTGCACACCCCGAGGGAGGGCTCTCTGCTGCTCGTGGGAAGAAGCTGTCCTCCAGGCAGAGCCTGGCTGCTCTGCAGCTTGGAGAGATATTTGTGCTGACCTGCACCTTGCCATGTCAGACAGGCTGCATCAGCCCTTCCTTTCCTTTTCTACTATTTATAACTGAGAATTTTATTTTCATACCAGCTCCTTGTGCCCTCCCCACGACTGCCAGGCCCCACAGAGGGCAGCTCTGATCAGAGCAAGGCTGCTCTGGAACAGCTCTTGTAGCTTTCTGCTCCACTGCACTGCCTTTTCCTCAAAGCACAGCTTGCAGGCTGGTGGGAAGAACGCTCAGGCCGTCCCCTCTTGCCAGCAGACACAAAGGAGTTCAGGTCAGTGAGACCTCAGCATCACTTTCTGTCCCTTGAGTGAGGTGTGTGAAAGCAGAATGGGCAAATAAACCATTTAAACCTTGCAGCTGGTGTTTTTCAAAGGCTCTTACAAACCCTATTGATCTGCAACTTGGAGGAAACTCAACGAGCCTTTTAATGTGCTGTAGCTGCAGGCAGTGGAATTCAGCTGCTGTTGAGTGTGATGAGATCTCAGCACAGCCACTGAGACCAGAGATGCCCAAGAAATCCTGGCAGAGGCATCCTGAGCGAGATGACAGCAGCCTGGAAATTGGCAGCAGGGTCAGAGCCCCTGGGGAGCTGCCTCCTCAATAACCACTTGTCACACTCTGTGAAGCAGAGCTGCCCTGATCACTCTGCCTGCTGCTGGGGAGGCTGGCAGCTGAGAGTAAGCAGTTTGTAGTTGTTGGAAGGGCTTCTCCTGAGGGCTGTTTGGGTTTGCTCTTTTTAATGGAGCTGTCCCCTAGGCAGAAGAGAGAAGCAAATGACTGAGCTCACCCTGGAGCCTGCTTGGGAGGTGCTCAGATGCCATGGCCTGGCTGCTGCTGCCATGTGCCCAGGCAAGCCTGGAGTGTCTGCCAGCAGCTGGTGATAAAACTGCTCCAGCACAGCTGGCATGGAGCCCTGGCACATTCCTGGGGTGCTGCCTCCATCACAGGGGTGACCTCCCAGCTAAACAATTGGCTCTTCCCTGGTGAGGCTCTCTCTCCTCTGCATGCAGTGGGTGATGTGGCACTGGAGCTCTGCTCTTCCAGCTGCTCCTGAATGCTGCAGGAGGAGAGCTCTGGGAATAATCAGCTCTGTGGGCATGGCCAGGGCTTGGGAATTAGCTCTGGGCACATCCAAGGCTTGGGAATCCACTCTGTGGGCACACAGGCCCTGCCTGGCTATGCACACAGGGCTGAGTACTGCAGCCACACAGTGTGCTGCTAGGACTGCCTTCAGGAGGTGGAGGAAGGACTCTCAGGACCTTGTCTGGGACCTGCACAATCCCCCCAGCCAGGGCAGAAGCAGGAGCCTTGCATTCTCATCACACAGTGGCTTTGGATCCTGCTCTGAAGTGAAAGCCTGAGCTCTGGGCTTGTTTGGGGGTGCAGAGTGAGCCTCAGGACTGGGCACTGCTTCCATGACAAACTTGGGTGTCCTGGGGGATGACTGCAAAACACCCAGAGGATGAGGAGCAGGGAAAGGCCAGGGCCCCTCTAAACCCTTGTCCTTCAGCATCACCTCTCCAGGGCTTCTCAATCCCTCCAGGGCAGGGCACTGCACCCCTGCCTTGGGCTGCCCTGTCCCAGGGTGCAGGGAAACAAGGAGGAGCAAGAACAAACCCTGCTCCCCCACCAGCACCCCACTGCAGCTTCCCAAAGCAGCTCCTGCTGCCTCTACCCTATCCTCCTTCTGCCTCAACAGCTCCTGCTCCTCCACCACCAGTCTTGGACCCACCCCAGAGCCAGGGGGGAGACCCTCACCCAGCCCAGGCAGCACCCGTGAAGGGTAGGGGAGGAAGCATCAATCTTGGCCCTAACAACCGGGGGGCCACCAGGCCCCCCGGCCTTTGGAGTCACCACCACCAGCACCCAGGGTGCTCCAGGGGCACTGACCTGAGATGAGAGGAGGATCCTCAGCCCAAATGGGCTCAGCTTAGAACTGCTGTTGCTCCTGGGGGGCATTAAATAGGGCAGTGGGTGGGGAGGGCCAAGTGGCCACAGCTGGGCTGGGAGGAGACTCCAGCAGAGCCCAGGTGCTGTGGGTTTGAGGGGAAGGAGGTGTGTGAGGGGGGTGGGAAAGGAGCAGATATGGTGGGAGAGGGGAGGTGGTGATGAAAGAAAGGATTGCTCAGATGGCTTCAGTTTCCTTAAGTCTGTCCTGCTGTACAACTGCAGCTCCTGCTTGGCTTTGCCTCCATGCACAGAGCACACAGCCAGCGATGCTCCATGGAACAAGGCACAGTGGAGGCTTTTCCAAGGAAGGATTTCCATCATTACCAGTTTGCTCAGTGGGAAGAGCTCTGCCTTGCAGAACAAGCTTTTGCAAAGTAAAGGAAAAGGGCTGCCAAAGGCATCCCAGCAGACAACAGCAGAAGACTGAGAGGCACAGAGCCCTGGAGCAGGCAGCCCAGAGGGGTTGTGGGGTCTCCTTCTCTGGAGACGTTCCAGCCCCATCAGGATGCATTCCTGTGTGACCTGTGCTGGACTCTATGCTCCTGCTCCAGCAGGGGTTTGGACTTCTTTCATCACCACCTCCCCTCTCCCACCATATCTGCTCCTTTCCCACCCCCCTCACACACCTCCTTCCTCTCAAACCCACAGCACCTGGGCTCTGCTGGAGTCTCCTCCCAGCCCAGCTGTGGCCACTTGGCCCTCCCCACCCACTGCCCTATTTAATGCCCCCCAGGAGCGACAGCAGCTCTAAGCTGAGCCCATCTGGGCTGAGGATCCTCCTCTCATCTCAGGTCAGTGCCCCTGGAGCACCCTGGGTGCTGGTGGTGGTGACTCCAAAGGCCGGGGGGCCTGGTGGCCCCCCGGTTGTTAGGGCCAAGATTGATGCTTCCTCCTCTACCCTCCACGGGTGCTGCCTTGGCTGGGTGAGGGTCTCCCCCCTGGCTCTGGGGTGGGTCCAAGACTGGTGGTGGAGGAGCAGGAGCTGTTGAGGCAGCAGGAGCTGCTTTGGGAAGCTGCAGTGGGGTGCTGGTGGGGGAGCAGGGTTTGTTCTTGCTCCTCCTTGTTTCCCTGCACCCTGGGACAGGGCAGCCCAAGGCAGGGGTGCAGTGCCCTGCCCTGGAGGGATTGAGAAGCCCTGGAGAGGTGGTGCTGAGGGACAAGGGTTTAGAGGGGCCTGGCCTTTCCCTGCTCCTCATCCTCTGGGTGTTTTGCAGTCATCCCCCAGGACACCCAAGTTTGTCATGGAAGCAGTGCCCAGTCCTGAGGCTCACTCTGCACCCCCAAACAAGCCCAGAGCTCAGGCTTTCACTTCAGAGCAGGATCCAAAGCCACTGTGTGATGAGAATGCAAGGCTCCTGCTTCTGCCCTGGCTGGGGGGATTGTGCAGGTGCCAGACAAGGTCCTGAGAGTCCTTCCTCCACCTCCTGAAAGCAGCCCCAGCAGCACTGTGTGGCTGCAGTACTCAGCCCTGTGTCCCCACCCTGTGTGCACAGCCAGGCAGGGCCTGTGTGCCCCCAGAGCTGCCTCCCCAGCCCTGTCTGTGCCCACAGAGCTGTGAAAGCTGCATTGGGCTTTGCTCCACACCAGCACAGAGGTTTCCAACTCCTGTTTGTGTTTTTAAACACTTCCCTGCTGACCTCTCTGCACACCCAGGGAAGCTGCTGTCATTAGCAGCAGCTCTCATTAGCTCTGCCTCATCCACTGCTGAAATTCCTCTGTAGTGAAAGCATAGTGAGGAGGAGGGAGAGCTGTGGCTTCTGGGCTGGAAGGTGGGAAGAGTCACTCAGCCACATCTGCCTCCCCCAGCAGAGCCCAGAGTCATGAACTGAATCATTCCCCCAGCAGTGCTTGAGCAGGCCCTGGGGGGATGTTTGAGATGCCCCCCAGGAGCAGCGGTGGGCTCCTTGCTGAGGGGGTTTGCTCCTTCCCCCCCGAGGCACCCAGCTGGGGGCTGCAGGCTCCTGGCAGAGCTGAGGGCTCACTCTTCCCTGTAATTCCCCTGGGATCAGAGGATGGAAGCAGGCTGGCAGTGTGCTGCACTGCCACCACCATTCTGCCCCTCAAGGGCCTGAAGGCACAGGGAGAGGTGGGGCAGTGGCCTAGACCCCAGCTCAGTGGGGTTATCAGTGTCTACAGGGCAAGAGGATGGGGCCAGACTCCTGACAGTGGTGCCCAGGGACAGCACCAGCAGCCACAGGCCCAACCACTTCATTCCTGGGCACTGGTTTTCACTGTGGTGGCAGAGCTGAGCACTGGCCAGCTGCAGCTAAGCAGAGGATGCTGCTTCCCTCCTGCAGCTAATGAAACCCCAAATGCTTTGGGTCAGCCTGAGAGTAGATTTCCTCAGCTAGTTGGTGTTTATCTGACCTCCTCTCCAGCTGGCCTCCAGAGCAGCACAGTGTGTTAATTACTCTGGGGAGGGAGAGGAGATCCTCTCAGTGCTGGCCAAGAGCTAAAGGGAGAGGGGTCCAGACTCTTCTCTGTGGTGCCCAGACAGGATGAGGAGCAACAAGCACAAACTGCAACCCAGGAGGCTCCATCTGAGCAGGAGAAAGTTGTTTGGTGTGAGGGTGCTGAGCCCTGCAGCAGGCTGCCCAGAGAGGTTGTGGGGTCTCCTTCCAAGCCCCCCTGGGCACTGTGCTGCTGGGCAGGCTGCTGTGGCTGCCCTGCTGAAGCAGGGGTTTGGACTGGCTGATCTCCAGAGGCCCCTTCCAACCCCCTCCATGCTGAGGTTCTGTTTGGGACAAGCTAAAGCAACCCAAGGCTCCCATTTGGAGCCCAGCAGATTGATGGGCACCTACCAGCACCTGCTGCAGTAGGTCTGAGGCTCAAGTGGCCAGGGGTGAGGCAGATCTTGCTGGCTCAGGCAGAGGAGGCAAGAGCAGCTGCTGGAAACCACTGACAGGTCAGAGCCAACCTGTCCTGTGAGAGATGTGAATGGTTTTAAGTGGCTTTGATGTCA
>NW_027144517.1:0-36350 GCF_026170545.1 Melanerpes formicivorus | reverse complement strand
AGCAGGTTGGAGCAGCCTGTATCTCAGCACAGGAATAAGGTAGGGAAGAATTCTAAGGATCATTTTGACTGCCTCCAGAAGTTAGATCAGATGGCAAATTGGATTTGGTGCTAGGTCTTTCCCTTTAGGTTTTACCCCAACAATGTTTTCCATTAGTTTCGCTCACTCTCGAAATCAAGCATTTTACAGCAGGTTGGAGCAAGCCTGTATCTCAGCACACGGAATAAGGTAGGGAAGAATTCTAAGGATCATTTTGATCTGCCTCCAGAAGTTAGATCAGATGGCAAATTGGATTTGGTGCTAGGTCTTTCCCTTTAGGTTTTACCCCAACATGTTTTCATTAGTTTCGCTCACTCTCAAAATCAAGCATTTTACAGCAGGTTGGAGCAGCCTGTATCTCAGCACAGGAATAAGGTAGGGAAGAATTCTAAGGATCATTTTGACTGCCTCCAGAGTTAGATCAGATGGCAAATTGGATTTGGTGCTAGGTCTTTCCCTTTAGGTTTTACCCCAACAATGTTTTCATTAGTTTCGCTCACTCTCGAAATCAAGCATTTTTACAGCAGGTGGAGCAGCCTGTATCTCAGCACAGGAATAAGGTAGGGAAGAATTCAATTACTCATTTTGACTGCCTCCAGAAGTTAGATCAGATGGCAAATTGGATTTGGTGCTAGGTCTTTCCCTTTAGGTTTTACCCCCAACAATGTTTTCATTAGTTTCGCTCACTCTCGAAATCAAGCATTTTACAGCAGGGTTGGAGCAGCCTGTATCTCAGCACAGGAATAAGGTAGGGAAGAATTCTAAGGATCATTTTGACTGCCTCCAGAAGTTAGATCAGATGGCAAATTGGATTTGGTGCTAGGTCTTTCCCTTTAGGTTTTAACCCCAACAATGTTTTCATTAGTTTCGCTCACTCTCGAAAATCAAGCATTTTACAGCAGGTTGGAGCAGCCTGTATCTCAGCACAGGAATAAGGTAGGGAAGAATTCTAAGGATCATTTTGACTGCCTCCAGAAGTTAGATCAGATGGCAAATTGGATTTGGTGCTAGGTCTTTCCCTTTAGGTTTTACCCCAACAATGTTTTCATTAGTTTCGCTCACTCTCGAAATCATGCATTTTACAGCAGGTTGGAGCAGCCTGTATCTCAGCACAGGAATAAGGTAGGGAAGAATTCCAAGGATCATTTTGACTGCCTCCAGAAGTTAGATCAGATGGCAAAATTGGATTTTGGTGCTAGGTCTTTCCCTTTAGGTTTTACCCCAACAATGTTTTCATTAGTTCGCTCACTCTCGAAATCAAGCATTTTACAGCAGGTTGGAGCAGCCTGTATCTCAGCACAGGAATAGGTAGGGAAGAATTCAAATACTCATTTTGACTGCCTCCAGAAGTTAGATCAGATGGCAAATTGGATTTGGTGCTAGGTCTTTCCCTTTAGGTTTTACCCCCAACAATGTTTTCATTAGTTTCGCTCACTCTCGAAATCAAGCATTTTACAGCAGGTTGGAGCAGCCTGTTATCTCAGCACAGGAATACGGTAGGGAAGAATTCAAAATACTCATTTTGACTGCCTCCAGAAGTTAGATCAGATGGCAATTGGATTTGGTGCTAGGTCTTTCCCTTTAGGTTTTACCCCAACAATGTTTTCATTAGTTTCGCTCACTCTCGAAAATCAAGCATTTTACAGCAGGTTGGAGCAGCCTGTATCTCAGCACAGGAATAAGGTAGGGAAGAATTCTAAGGATCATTTTGACTGCCTCCAGAAGTTAGATCAGATGGCAAATTGGATTTGGTGCTAGGTCTTTCCCTTTAGGTTTTACCCCAACAATGTTTTCATTAGTTTTCGCTCACTCTCGAAATCAAGCATTTTACAGCAGGTTGGAGCAGCCTGTATCTCAGCACAGGAATAAGGTAGGGAAGAATTCAAATACTCATTTTGACTGCCTCCAGAAGTTAGATCAGATGGCAAATTGGATTTGGTGCTAGGTCTTTCCCTTTAGGTTTTACCCCCAACAATGTTTTCATTAGTTTCGCTCACTCTCGAAAATCAAGCATTTTACAGCAGGTTGGAGCAGCCTGTATCTCAGCACAGGAATAAGGTAGGGAAGAATTCTAAGGATCATTTTGACTGCCTCCAGAAGTTAGATCAGATGGCAAATTGGATTTGGTGCTAGGTCTTTCCCTTTAGGTTTTACCCCAAACAATGTTTTCATTAGTTTCGCTCACTCTCAAAATCAAGCATTTTACAGCAGGTTGGAGCAGCCTGTATCTCAGCACAGGAATAAGGTAGGGAAGAATTCAAATACTCATTTTGACTGCCTCCAGAAGTTAGATCAGATGGCAAATTGGATTTGGTGCTAGGTCTTTCCCTTTAGGTTTTACCCCAACAATGTTTTCATTAGTTTCCGCTCACTCTCAAAATCAAGCATTTTACAGCAGGTTGGAGCTAGCCTGTATCTCAGCACAGGAATAAGGTAGGGAAGAATTCAAATACTCATTTTGACTGCCTCCAGAAGTTAGATCAGATGGCAAATTGGATTTGGTGCTAGGTCTTTCCCTTTAGGTTTTACCCCAACAATGTTTTCATTAGTTTCGCTCACTCTCGAAATCAAGCATTTTACAGCAGGTTGGAGCAGCCTGTATCTCAGCACAGGAATAAGGTAGGGAAGAATTCTAAGGATCATTTTGACTGCCTCCAGAAGTTAGATCAGATGGCAAATTGGATTTGGTGCTAGGTCTTTCCCTTTAGGTTTTACCCCAACAATGTTTTCATTAGTTTCGCTCACTCTCGAAATCAAGCATTTTACAGCAGGTTGGAGCAGCCTGTATCTCAGCACAGGAATAAGGTAGGGAAGAATTCTAAGGATCATTTTGACTGCCTCTCCAGAAGTTAGATCAGATGGCAAATTGGATTTGGTGCTAGGTCTTTCCCTTTAGGTTTTACCCCAACAATGTTTTCATTAGTTTCGCTCACTCTCGAAATCAAGCATTTTACAGCAGGTTGGAGCAGCCTGTATCTCAGCACAGGAATAAGGTAGGGAAGAATTCTAAGGATCATTTTGACTGCCTCCAGAAGTTAGATCAGATGGCAAATTGGATTTGGTGCTAGGTCTTTCCCTTTAGGTTTTACCCCAACAATGTTTTCATTAGTTTCGCTCACCCCTCGAAATCAAGCATTTTACAGCAGGTTGGAGCAGCCCTGTATCTCAGCACAGGAATAAGGTAGGGAAGAATTCTAAGGATCATTTTGACTGCCTCCAGACGTTAGATCAGATGGCAAATTGGATTTGGTGCTAGGTCTTTCCCTTTAGGTTTTACCCCAACAATGTTTTCATTAGTTTCGCTCACTCTCGAAATCAAGCATTTTACAGCAGGTTGGAGCAGCCTGTATCTCAGCACAGGAATAAGGTAGGGAAGAATTCTAAGGATCATTTTGACTGCCTCCAGAAGTTAGATCAGATGGCAAATTGGATTTGGTGCTAGGTCTTTCCCTTTAGGTTTTACCCCAACAAATGTTTTCATAGTTTCGCTCACTCTCGAAATCAAGCATTTTACAGCAGGTTGGAGCAGCCTGTATCTCAGCACAGGAATAAGGTAGGGAAGAATTCAAATACTCATTTTGACTGCCTCCAGAAGTTAGATCAGATGGCAAATTGATTTGGTGCTAGGTCTTTCCCCTTTAGGTTTTACCCCAACAATGTTTCATTAGTTTCGCTCACTCTCTCGAAATACAAGCATTTTACAGCAGGTTGGAGCAGCCTGTATCTCAGCACAGGAATAAGGTAGGGGAAGAATTCTAAGGATCATTTTGACTGCCTCCAGAAGTTAGATCAGATGGCAAAACTGGATTTGGTGCTAGGTCTTTCCCTTTAGGTTTTTACCCCAACAATGTTTTCATTAGTTTCGCCTCACTCTCGAAATCAAGCATTTTACAGCAGGTTGGAGCAGCCTGTATCTCAGCACAGGAATAAGGTAGGGAAGAATTCTAAGGATCATTTTGACTGCCTCCAGAAGTTAGATCAGATGGCAAATTGGATTTTGGTGCTAGGTCTTTCCCTTTAGGTTTTACCCCAACAATGTTTTCATTAGTTTCGCTCACTCTCGAAATCAAGCATTTTACAGCAGGTTGGAGCAGCCTGTATCTCAGCACAGGAATAAGGTAGGGGAAGAATTCAAAGGATCATTTTGACTGCCTCCAGAAGTTAGATCAGATGGCAAAATTGGATTTGGTGCTAGGTCCTTTCCCTTTAGGTTTTACCCCAACATTGTTTTCATTAGTTTCGCTCACTCTCGAAATCAAGCATTTTACAGCAGGTTGGAGCAGCCTGTATCTCAGCACAGGAATAAGGTAGGGAAGAATTCTAAGGATCATTTTGACTGCCCTCCAGAAGTTAGATCAGATGGCCAAATTGGATTTGGTGCTAGGTCTTTCCCTTTAGGTTTTACCCCAACAATGTTTTCATTAGTTTCGCTCACTCTCGAAATCAAGCATTTTACAGCAGGTTGGAGCAGCCTGTATCTCAGCACAGGAATAAGGTAGGGAAGAATTCTAAGGATCCTTTTGACTGCCTCCAGAAGTTAGATCAGATGGCAAATTGGATTTGGTGCTAGGTCTTTCCCTTTAGGTTTTACCCCAACAATGTTTTCATTAGTTTCGCTCACTCTCGAAATCAAGCATTTTACAGCAGGTTGGAGCAGCCTGTATCTCAGCACAGGAATAAGGTAGGGAAGAATTCTAAGGATCATTTTGACTGCCTCCAGAAGTTAGATCAGATGGCAAATTGGATTTGGTGCTAGGTCTTTCCCTTTAGGTTTTACCCCAACAATGTTTTCATTAGTTTCGCTCACTCTCGAAATCAAGCATTTTACAAGCAGGTTGGAGCAGCCTGTATCTCAGCACAGGAATAAGGTAGGGAAGAATTCAAAAGACTCATTTTGACTGCCTCCAGAAGCTTAGATCAGATGGCAAATTGGATTTGGTGCTAGGTCTTTCCCTTTAGGTTTTACCCCCAACAATGTTTTCATTAGTTTCGCTCACTCTCGAAATCAAGCATTTTACAGCAGGTTGGAGCAGCCTGTATCTCAGCACAGGAATAAGGTAGGGAAGAATTCTAAAGGATCATTTTGACTGCCTCCAGAAGTTAGATCAGATGGCAAATTGGATTTGGTGCTAGGTCTTTCCCTTTAGGTTTTACCCCAACAATGTTTTCATTAGTTTCGCTCACTCTCGAAATCAAGCATTTTACAGCAGGTTGGAGCAGCCTGTATCTCAGCACAGGAATAAGGTAGGGAAGAATTCTAAGGATCATTTTGACTGCCTCCAGAAGTTAGATCAGATGGCAAATTGGGATTTGGTGCTAGGTCTTTCCCTTTAGGTTTTACCCCCAACAATGTTTTCATTAGTTTCGCTCACTCTCGAAATCAAGCATTTTACAGCAGGTTGGAGCAGCCTGTATCTCAGCACAGGAATAAGGTAGGGAAGAATTCAAATACTTCATTTTGACTGCCTCCAGAAGTTAGATCAGATGGCAAATTGGATTTTGGTGCTAGGTCTTTCCCTTTAGGTTTTACCCCAACAATGTTTTCATTAGTTTCGCTCACTCCTCGAAATCAAGCATTTTACCAGCAGGTTGGAGCAAGCCTGTATCTCAGCACAGGAATAAGGTAGGGAAGAATTCAAATACTCATTTTGGACTGCCTCCAGAAGTTAGATCAGATGGCAAATTGGATTTGGTGCTAGGTCTTTCCCTTTAGGTTTTACCCCAACAATGTTTTCATTAGTTTCGCTCAACTCTCGAAATCAAGCATTTTACAGCAGGTTGGAGCAGCCTGTATCTCAGCACAGGAATAAGGTAGGGGAAGAATTCAAATACTCATTTTGACTGCCTCCAGAAGTTAGATCAGATGGCAAATTGGATTTGGTGCTAGGTCTTTCCCTTTAGGTTTTACCCCAACAATGTTTTCATTAGTTTCGCTCACTCTCGAAATCAAGCATTTTACAGCAGGTTGGAGCAGCCTGTATCTCAGCACAGGAATAAGGTAGGGAAGAATTCTAAGGATCATTTTGACTGCCTCCAGAAGTTAGATCAGATGGCAAACTGGATTTGGTGCTAGGGTCTTTCCCTTTAGGTTTTACCCCAACAATGTTTTCATTAGTTTCGCTCACTCTCGAAATCAAGCATTTTACAGCAGGTTGGAGCAGCCTGTATCTCAGCACAGGAATAAGGTAGGGAAGAATTCTAAGGATCATTTTGACTGCCCTCCAGAAGTTAGATCAGATGGCAAATTGGATTTGGTGCTAGGTCTTTCCCTTTAGGTTTTACCCCAACCAATGTTTTCATTAGTTTCGCTCACTCTCGAAATCAAGCATTTTACAGCAGGTTGGAGCAGCCTGTATCTCAGCACAGGAATAAGGTAGGGAAGAATTCTAAGGATCATTTTGACTGCCTCCAGAAGTTAGATCAGATGGCAAATTGGATTTGGTGCTAGGTCTTTCCCTTTAGGTTTTACACCCAACAATGTTTTCATTAGTTTCGCTCACTCTCGAAATCAAGCATTTTACAGCAGGTTGGAGCAGCCTGTATCTCAGCACAGGAATAAGGTAGGGAAGAATTCTAAGGATCATTTTGACTGCCTCCAGAAGTTAGATCAGATGGCAAATTGGATTTGGTGCTAGGTCTTTCCCTTTAGGTTTTACCCCAACAATGTTTTCATTAGTTTCGCTCACTCTCGAAATCAAGCATTTTACAGCAGGTTGGAGCAGCCTGTATCTCAGCACAGGAATAAGGTAGGGAAGAATTCAAAGGATCATTTTGACTGCCTCCAGAAGTTAGATCAGATGGCAAATTGGATTTGGTGCTAGGTCTTTCCCTTTAGGTTTTACCCCAAACAATGTTTTCATTAGTTTCGCTCACTCTCGAAATCAAGCATTTTACAGCAGGTTGGAGCAGCCTGTATCTCAGCACAGGAATAAGGTAGGGAAGAATTCTAAGGATCATTTTGACTGCCTCCAGAAGTTAGATCAGATGGCAAATTGGATTTGGTGCTAGGTCTTTCCCTTTAGGTTTTACCCCAACAATGTTTTCATTAGTTTCGCTCACTCTCTCGAAATCAAGCATTTTACAGCAGGTTGGAGCAGCCTGTATCTCAGCACAGGAATAAGGTAGGGAAGAATTCTAAGGATCATTTTGACTGCCTCCAGAAGTTAGATCAGATGGCAAATTGGATTTGGTGCTAGGTCTTTCCCTTTAGGTTTTACCCCAACAATGTTTTCATTAGTTTCGCTCACTCTCGAAATCAAGCATTTTACAGCAGGTTGGAGCAGCCTGTATCTCAGCACAGGAATAAGGTAGGGAAGAATTCTAAGATCATTTTGACTGCCTCCAGAAGTTAGATCAGATGGCAAATTGGATTTGGTGCTAGGTCTTTCCCTTTAGGTTTTACCCCCAACAATGTTTTCATTAGTTTCGCTCACTCTCGAAATCAAGCATTTTACAGCAGGTTGGAGCAGCCTGTATCTCAGCACAGGAATAAGGTAGGGAAGAATTCTAAGGATCATTTTGACTGCCTCCAGAAGTTAGATCAGATGGCAAATTGGATTTGGTGCCTAGGTCTTTCCCTTTAGGTTTTACCCCAACAATGTTTTCATTAGTTTCGCTCACTCTCGAAATCAAGCATTTTACAGCAGGTTGGAGCAGCCTGTATCTCAGCACAGGAATAAGGTAGGGAAGAATTCAAATACTCATTTTGACTGCCTCCAGAAGTTAGATCAGATGGCAAATTGGATTTGGTGCTAGGTCTTTCCCTTTAGGTTTTTACCCAACAATGTTTTCATTAGTTTTCGCTTCACTCTCGAAATCAAGCATTTTACAGCAGGTTGGAGCAGCCTGTATCTCAGCACAGGAATAAGGTAGGGAAGAATTCAAATACTCATTTTGACTGCCTCCAGAAGTTAGATCAGATGGCAAATTGGATTTGGTGCTAGGTCTTTCCTTTAGGTTTTACCCCAACAATGTTTTCATTAGTTTCGCTCACTCTCGAAATCAAGCATTTTACAGCAGGTTGGAGCAGCCTGTATCTCAGCACAGGAATAAGGTAGGGAAGAATTCTAAGGATCATTTTGACTGCCTCCAGAAGTTAGTCAGATGGCAAACTGGATTTGGTGCTAGGTCTTTCCCTTTAGGTTTTACCCCAACAATGTTTTCATTAGTTTCGCTCACTCTCGAAATCAAGCATTTTACAGCAGGTTGGAGCAGCCTGTATCTCAGCACAGGAATAAGGTAGGGAAGAATTCAAATACTCATTTTGACTGCCTCCAGAAGTTAGATCAGATGGCAAATTGGATTTGGTGCTAGGTCTTTCCCTTTAGGTTTTACCCCAACAATGTTTTCATTAGTTGCGCTCACTCTCGAAATCAAGCATTTTACAGCAGGTTGGAGCAGCCTGTATCTCAGCACAGGAATAAGGTAGGGAAGAATTCTAAGATCATTTTGACTGCCTCCAGAAGTTAGATCAGATGGCAAATTGGATTTGGTGCTAGGTCTTTCCCTTTAGGTTGTTACCCCAACAATGTTTTCATAGTTTCGCTCACTCTCGAAATCAAGCATTTTACAGCAGGTTGGAGCAGCCTGTATCTCAGCACAGGAATAAGGTAGGGAAGAATTCTAAGGATCATTTTGACTGCCTCCAGAAGTTAGATCAGATGGCAAATTGGATTTGGTGCTAGGTCTTTCCCTTTAGGTTTTACCCCAACAATGTTTTCATTAGTTTCGCTCACCCTCGAAATCAAGCATTTTACAGCAGGTTGGAGCAGCCCTGTATCTCAGCACAGGAATAAGGTAGGGAAGAATTCTTAAGGATCATTTTGACTGCCTCCAGAAGTTAGATCAGATGGCAAATTGGATTTGGTGCTAGGTCTTTCCCTTTAGGTTTTACCCCAACAATGTTTTCATTAGTTTCGCTCACTCTCGAAATCAAGCATTTTACAGCAGGTTGGAGCAGCCTGTATCTCAGCACAGGAATAAGGTAGGGAAGAATTCTAAGGATCATTTTGACTGCCTCCAGAAGTTAGATCAGATGGCAAATTGGATTTGGTGCTAGGTCTTTCCCTTTAGGTTTTACCCCAACAATGTTTTCATTAGTTTCGCTCACTCTCGAAATCAAGCATTTACAGCAGGTTGGAGCAGCCTGTATCTCAGCACAGGAATAAGGTAGGGAAGAATTCAAATACTCATTTTGTGACTGCCTCCAGAAGTTAGATCAGATGGCAAATTGGATTTGGTGCCTAGGTCTTTCCCTTTAGGTTTTACCCCAACAATGTTTTCATTAGTTTCGCTCACTCTCGAAATCAAGCATTTTACAGCAGGTTGGAGCAGCCTGTATCTCAGCACAGGAATAAGGTAGGGAAGAATTCAAATACTCATTTTGACTGCCTCCAGAAGTTAGATCAGATGGCAAATTGGATTTGGTGCTAGGTCTTTCCCTTTAGGTTTTACCCCAACAATGTTTTCATTAGTTTCGCTCACTCTCGAAATCAAGCATTTTACAGCAGGTTGGAGCAGCCTGTATCTCGGCACAGGAATAAGGTAGGGAAGAATTCTAAGGATCATTTTGACTGCCTCCAGAAGTTAGATCAGATGGCAAATTGGATTTGGTGCTAGGTCTTTCCCTTTAGGTTTTACCCCAACAATGTTTTCATTAGTTTCGCTCACTCTCGAAATCAAGCATTTTACAGCAGGTTGGAGCAGCCTGTATCTCAGCACAGGAATAAGGTAGGGAAGAATTCAAATACTCATTTTGACTGCCTCCAGAAGTTAGATCAGATGGCAAATTGGATTTGGTGCTAGGTCTTTCCCTTTAGGTTTTACCCCAACAATGTTTTCATTAGTTTCGCTCACTCTCGAAATCAAGCATTTTACAGCAGGTTGGAGCAGCCTGTATCTCAGCACAGGAATAAGGTAGGGAAGAATTCAAATACTCATTTTGACTGCCTCCAGAAGTTAGATCAGATGGCAAATTGGATTTGGTGCTAGGTCTTTCCCTTTAGGTTTTACCCCAACAATGTTTTCATTAGTTTCGCTCACTCTCGAAATCAAGCATTTTACAGCAGGTTGGAGCAGCCTGTATCTCAGCACAGGAATAAGGTAGGGAAGAATTCTAAGGATCATTTTGACTGCCTCCAGAAGTTAGATCAGATGGCAAATTGGATTTGGTGCTAGGTCTTTCCCTTTAGGTTTTACCCCCAACAATGTTTTCATTAGTTTCGCTCACTCTCGAAATCAAGCATTTTACAGCAGGTTGGAGCAGCCTGTATCTCAGCACAGGAATAAGGTAGGGAAGAATTCTAAGGATCATTTTGACTGCCTCCAGAAGTTAGATCAGATGGCAAATTGGATTTGGTGCTAGGTCTTTCCCTTTAGGTTTTACCCCAACAATGTTTTCATTAGTTTCGCTCACTCTCGAAATCAAGCATTTTACAGCAGGTTGGAGCAGCCTGTATCTCAGCACAGGAATAAGGTAGGGAAGAATTCAAATACTCATTTTGACTGCCTCCAGAAGTTAGATCAGATGGCAAATTGGATTTGGTGCTAGGTCTTTCCCTTTAGGTTTTACCCCAACAATGTTTTCATTAGTTTCGCTCACTCTCGAAATCAAGCATTTTACAGCAGGTTGGAGCAGCCTGTATCTCAGCACAGGAATAAGGTAGGGAAGAATTCTAAGGATCATTTTGACTGCCTCCAGAAGTTAGATCAGATGGCAAATTGGATTTGGTGCTAGGTCTTTCCCTTTAGGTTTTACCCCAACAATGTTTTCATTAGTTTCGCTCACTCTCGAAATCAAGCATTTTACAGCAGGTTGGGAGCAGCCTGTATCTCAGCACAGGAATAAGGTAGGGAAGAATTCTAAGGATCATTTTGACTGCCTCCAGAAGTTAGATCAGATGGCAAATTGGATTTGGTGCTAGGTCTTTCCCTTTAGGTTTTACCCCAACAATGTTTTCATTAGTTTCGCTCACCCTCGAAATCAAGCATTTTACAGCAGGTTGGAGCAGCCTGTATCTCAGCACAGGAATAAGGAGGGAAGAATTCTAAGGATCATTTTGACTGCCTCCAGAAGTTAGATCAGATGGCAATTGGATTTGGTGCTAGGTCTTTCCCTTTAGGTTTTACCCCAACAATGTTTTCATTAGTTTCGCTCACTCTCGAAATCAAGCATTTTACAGCAGGTTGGAGCAGCCTGTATCTCAGCACAGGAATAAGGTAGGGAAGAATTCTAAGGATCATTTTGACTGCCTCCAGAAGTTAGATCAGATGGCAAATTGGATTGGTGCTAGGTCTTTCCCTTTAGGTTTTACCCCAACAATGTTTTCATTAGTTTCGCTCACTCTCGAAATCAAGCATTTTACAGCAGGTTGGAGCAGCCTGTATCTCAGCACAGGAATAAGGTAGGGAAGAATTCAAATACTCATTTTGACTGCCTCCAGAAGTTAGATCAGATGGCAAATTGGATTTGGTGCTAGGTCTTTCCCTTTAGGTTTTACCCCAACAATGTTTTCATTAGTTCGCTCACTCTCGAAATCAAGCATTTTACAGCAGGTTGGAGCAGCCTGTATCTCAGCACAGGAATAAGGTAGGGAAGAATTCAAATACTCATTTTGACCTGCCTCCAGAAGTTAGATCAGATGGCAAATTGGATTTGGTGCTAGGTCTTTCCCTTTAGGTTTTACCCCAACAATGTTTTTCATTAGTTTCGCTCACTCTGGAAATCAAGTATTTTACAGCAGGTTGGAGCAGCCTGTATCTCAGCACAGGAATAAGGTAGGGAAGAATTCTAAGGATCATTTTGACTGCCTCCAGAAGTTAGATCAGATGGCAAATTGGATTTGGTGCTAGGTCTTTCCCTTTAGGTTTTACCCCAACAATGTTTTCATTAGTTTCGCTCACTCTCGAAATCAAGCATTTTACAGCAGGTTGGAGCAGCCTGTATCTCAGCACAGGAATAAGGTAGGGAAGAATTCTAAGGATCATTTTGACTGCCTCCAGAAGTTAGATCAGATGGCAAATTGGATTTGGTGCTAGGTCTTTCCCTTTAGGTTTACCCCAACAATGTTTTCATTAGTTTCGCTCACTCTCGAAATCAAGCATTTTACAGCAGGTTGGAGCAGCCTGTATCTCAGCACAGGAATAAGGTAGGGAAGAATTCAAATACTCATTTTTGACTGCCTCCAGAAGTTAGATCAGATGGCAAATTGGATTTGGTGCTAGGTCTTTCCCTTTAGGTTTTACCCCAACAATGTTTTCATTAGTTTCGCTCACTCTCGAAATCAAGCATTTTACAGCAGGTTGGAGCAGCCTGGTATCTCAGCACAGGAATAAGGTAGGGAAGAATTCTAAGGATCATTTTGACTGCCTCCAGAAGTTAGATCAGATGGGCAAATTGGATTTGGTGCTAGGTCTTTCCCTTTAGGTTTTACCCCAACAATGTTTTCATTAGTTTCGCTCACTCTCGAAATCAAGCATTTTACAGCAGGTTGGAGCAGCCTGTATCTCAGCACAGGAATAAGGTAGGGAAGAATTCTAAGGATCATTTTGACTGCCTCCAGAAGTTAGATCAGATGGCAAATTGGATTTGGTGCTAGGTCTTTCCCTTTAGGTTTTACCCCAACAATGTTTTCCATTAGTTTCGCTCACTCTCGAAATCAAGCATTTTACAGCAGGTTGGAGCAGCCTGTATCTCAGCACAGGAATAAGGTAGGGAAGAATTCTAAGGATCATTTTGACTGCCTCCAGAAGTTAGATCAGATGGCAAATTGGATTGGTGCTAGGTCTTTCCCTTTAGGTTTTACCCCAACAATGTTTTCATTAGTTTCGCTCACTCTCGAAATCAAGCATTTTACAGCAGGTTGGAGCAGCCTGTATCTCAGCACAGGAATAAGGTAGGGAAGAATTCAAATACTCATTTTGACTGCCTCCAGAAGTTAGATCAGATGGCAAATTGGATTTGGTGCTAGGTCTTTCCCTTTAGGTTTTACCCCAACAATGTTTTCATTAGTTTCGCTCACTCTCGAAATCAAGCATTTTACAGCAGGTTGGAGCAGCCTGTATCTCAGCACAGGAATAAGGTAGGGAAGAATTCAAATACTCATTTTGACTGCCTCCAGAAGTTAGATCAGATGGCAAATTGGATTTGGTGCTAGGTCTTTCCCTTTAGGTTTTACCCCAACAATGTTTTCATTAGTTTCGCTCACCGTCTCGAAATCAAGCATTTTAACAGCAGGTTGGAGCAGCCTGTATCCTCAGCACAGGAATAAGGTAGGGAAGAATTCTAAGGATCATTTTGACTGCCTCCAGAAGTTAGATCAGATGGCAAATTGGATTTGGTGCTAGGTCTTTCCCTTTAGGTTTTACCCCAACAATGTTTTCATTAGTTTCGCTCACTCTCGAAATCAAGCATTTTACAGCAGGTTGGAGCAGCCTGTATCTCAGCACAGGAATAAGGTAGGGAAGAATTCAAATACTCATTTTGACTGCCTCCAGAAGTTAGATCAGATGGCAAATTGGATTTGGTGCTAGGTCTTTCCCTTTAGGTTTTACCCAACAATGTTTTCATTAGTTTCGCTCACTCTCGAAATCAAGCATTTTACAGCAGGTTGGAGCAGCCTGTATCTCAGCACAGGAATAAGGTAGGGAAGAATTCTAAGGATCATTTTGACTGCCTCCAGAAGTTAGATCAGATGGCAAATTGGATTTGGTGCTAGGTCTTTCCCTTTAGGTTTTACCCCAACAATGTTTTCATTAGTTTCGCTCACTCTCAAAATCAAGCATTTTACAGCAGGTTGGAGCAGCCAGTATCTCAGCACAGGAATAAGGTAGGGAAGAATTCTAAGGATCATTTTGACTGCCTCCAGAAGTAGATCAGATGGCAAATTGGATTTGGGTGCTAGGTCTTTCCCTTTAGGTTTTACCCCAACAATGTTTTCATTAGTTTCGCTCACTCTCAAAATCAAGCATTTTACAGCAGGTTGGAGCAGCCTGTATCTCAGCACAGGAATAAGGTAGGGAAGAATTCAAATACTCATTTTGACTGCCTCCAGAAGTTAGATCAGATGGCAAATTGGATTTGGTGCTAGGTCTTTCCCTTTAGGTTTTACCCCAACAATGTTTTCATTAGTTTCGCTCACTCTCGAAATCAAGCATTTTACAGCAGGTTGGAGCAGCCTGTATCTCAGCACAGGAATAAGGTAGGGAAGAATTCTAAGGATCATTTTGACTGCCTCCAGAAGTTAGATCAGATGGCAAATTGGATTTGGTGCTAGGTCTTTCCCTTTAGGTTTTACCCCAACAATGTTTTCATTAGTTTCGCTCACTCTCGAAATCAAGCATTTTACAGCAGGTTGGAGCAGCCTGTATCTCAGCACAGGAATAAGGTAGGGAAGAATTCTAAGGATCATTTTGACTGCCTCCAGAAGTTAGATCAGATGGCAAATTGGATTTGGTGCTAGGTCTTTCCCTTTAGGTTTTACCCCAACAATGTTTTCATTAGTTTCGCTCACTCTCGAAATCAAGCATTTTACAGCAGGTTGGAGCAGCCTGTATCTCAGCACAGGAATAAGGTAGGGAAGAATTCTAAGGATCATTTTGACTGCCTCCAGAAGTTAGATCAGATGGCAAATTGGATTTGGTGCTAGGTCTTTCCCTTTAGGTTTTACCCCAACAATGTTTTCATTAGTTTCGCTCACCCTCGAAATCAAGCATTTTACAGCAGGTTGGAGCAGCCTGTATCTCAGCACAGGAATAAGGTAGGGAAGAATTCTAAGGATCATTTTGACTGCCTCCAGAAGTTAGATCAGATGGCAAATTGGATTTGGTGCTAGGTCTTTCCCTTTAGGTTTTACCCCAACAATGTTTTCATTAGTTTCGCTCACTCTCGAAATCAAGCATTTTACAGCAGGTTGGAGCAGCCTGTATCTCAGCACAGGAATAAGGTAGGGAAGAATTCTAAGGATCATTTTGACTGCCTCCAGAAGTTAGATCAGATGGCAAATTGGATTTGGTGCTAGGTCTTTCCCTTTAGGTTTTACCCCAACAATGTTTTCATTAGTTTCGCTCACTCTCGAAATCAAGCATTTTACAGCAGGTTGGAGCAGCCTGTATCTCAGCACAGGAATAAGGTAGGGAAGAATTCAAATACTCATTTTGACTGCCTCCAGAAGTTAGATCAGATGGCAAATTGGATTTGGTGCTAGGTCTTTCCCTTTAGGTTTTACCCCAACAATGTTTTCATTAGTTTCGCTCACTCTCGAAATCAAGCATTTTACAGCAGGTTGGAGCAGCCTGTATCTCAGCACAGGAATAAGGTAGGGAAGAATTCAAATACTCATTTTGACTGCCTCCAGAAGTTAGATCAGATGGCAAATTGGATTTGGTGCTAGGTCTTTCCCTTTAGGTTTTACCCCAACAATGTTTTCATTAGTTTCGCTCACTCTTGAAATCAAGCATTTTACAGCAGGTTGGAGCAGCCTGTATCTCAGCACAGGAATAAGGTAGGGAAGAATTCTAAGGATCATTTTGACTGCCTCCAGAAGTTAGATCAGATGGCAAATTGGATTTGGTGCTAGGTCTTTCCCTTTAGGTTTTACCCCAACAATGTTTTCATTAGTTTCGCTCACTCTCGAAATCAAGCATTTTACAGCAGGTTGGAGCAGCCTGTATCTCAGCACAGGAATAAGGTAGGGAAGAATTCTAAGGATCATTTTGACTGCCTCCAGAAGTTAGATCAGATGGCAAATTGGATTTGGTGCTAGGTCTTTCCCTTTAGGTTTTACCCCAACAATGTTTTCATTAGTTTCGCTCACTCTCGAAATCAAGCATTTTACAGCAGGTTGGAGCAGCCTGTATCTCAGCACAGGAATAAGGTAGGGAAGAATTCTAAGGATCATTTTGACTGCCTCCAGAAGTTAGATCAGATGGCAAATTGGATTTGGTGCTAGGTCTTTCCCTTTAGGTTTTACCCCAACAATGTTTTCATTAGTTTCGCTCACTCTGGAAATCAAGCATTTTACAGCAGGTTGGAGCAGCCTGTATCTCAGCACAGGAATAAGGTAGGGAAGAATTCTAAGGATCATTTTGACTGCCTCCAGAAGTTAGATCAGATGGCAAATTGGATTTGGTGCTAGGTCTTTCCCTTTAGGTTTTACCCCAACAATGTTTTCATTAGTTTCGCTCACTCTCGAAATCAAGCATTTTACAGCAGGTTGGAGCAGCCTGTATCTCAGCACAGGAATAAGGTAGGGAAGAATTCAAATACTCATTTTGACTGCCTCCAGAAGTTAGATCAGATGGCAAATTGGATTTGGTGCTAGGTCTTTCCCTTTAGGTTTTACCCCAACAATGTTTTCATTAGTTTCGCTCACTCTCGAAATCAAGCATTTTACAGCAGGTTGGAGCAGCCTGTATCTCAGCACAGGAATAAGGTAGGGAAGAATTCAAATACTCATTTTGACTGCCTCCAGAAGTTAGATCAGATGGCAAATTGGATTTGGTGCTAGGTCTTTCCCTTTAGGTTTTACCCCAACAATGTTTTCATTAGTTTCGCTCACTCTCGAAATCAAGCATTTTACAGCAGGTTGGAGCAGCCTGTATCTCAGCACAGGAATAAGGTAGGGAAGAATTCTAAGGATCATTTTGACTGCCTCCAGAAGTTAGATCAGATGGCAAATTGGATTTGGTGCTAGGTCTTTCCCTTTAGGTTTTACCCCAACAATGTTTTCATTAGTTTCGCTCACTCTCGAAATCAAGCATTTTACAGCAGGTTGGAGCAGCCTGTATCTCAGCACAGGAATAAGGTAGGGAAGAATTCAAATACTCATTTTGACTGCCTCCAGAAGTTAGATCAGATGGCAAATTGGATTTGGTGCTAGGTCTTTCCCTTTAGGTTTTACCCCAACAATGTTTTCATTAGTTTCGCTCACTCTCGAAATCAAGCATTTTACAGCAGGTTGGAGCAGCCTGTATCTCAGCACAGGAATAAGGTAGGGAAGAATTCAAATACTCATTTTGACTGCCTCCAGAAGTTAGATCAGATGGCAAATTGGATTTGGTGCTAGGTCTTTCCCTTTAGGTTTTACCCCAACAATGTTTTCATTAGTTTCGCTCACTCTCGAAATCAAGCATTTTACAGCAGGTTGGAGCAGCCTGTATCTCAGCACAGGAATAAGGTAGGGAAGAATTCTAAGGATCATTTTGACTGCCTCCAGAAGTTAGATCAGATGGCAAATTGGATTTGGTGCTAGGTCTTTCCCTTTAGGTTTTACCCCAACAATGTTTTCATTAGTTTCGCTCACTCTCGAAATCAAGCATTTTACAGCAGGTTGGAGCAGCCTGTATCTCAGCACAGGAATAAGGTAGGGAAGAATTCTAAGGATCATTTTGACTGCCTCCAGAAGTTAGATCAGATGGCAAATTGGATTTGGTGCTAGGTCTTTCCCTTTAGGTTTTACCCCAACAATGTTTTCATTAGTTTCGCTCACTCTCGAAATCAAGCATTTTACAGCAGGTTGGAGCAGCCTGTATCTCAGCACAGGAATAAGGTAGGGAAGAATTCTAAGGATCATTTTGACTGCCTCCAGAAGTTAGATCAGATGGCAAATTGGATTTGGTGCTAGGTCTTTCCCTTTAGGTTTTACCCCAACAATGTTTTCATTAGTTTCGCTCACTCTCGAAATCAAGCATTTTACAGCAGGTTGGAGCAGCCTGTATCTCAGCACAGGAATAAGGTAGGGAAGAATTCTAAGGATCATTTTGACTGCCTCCAGAAGTTAGATCAGATGGCAAATTGGATTTGGTGCTAGGTCTTTCCCCTTAGGTTTTACCCCAACAATGTTTTCATTAGTTTCGCTCACTCTCGAAATCAAGCATTTTACAGCAGGTTGGAGCAGCCTGTATCTCAGCACAGGAATAAGGTAGGGAAGAATTCTAAGGATCATTTTGACTGCCTCCAGAAGTTAGATCAGATGGCAAATTGGATTTGGTGCTAGGTCTTTCCCTTTAGGTTTTACCCCAACAATGTTTTCATTAGTTTCGCTCACTCTCAAAATCAAGCATTTTACAGCAGGTTGGAGCAGCCTGTATCTCAGCACAGGAATAAGGTAGGGAAGAATTCTAAGGATCATTTTGACTGCCTCCAGAAGTTAGATCAGATGGCAAATTGGATTTGGTGCTAGGTCTTTCCCTTTAGGTTTTACCCCAACAATGTTTTCATTAGTTTCGCTCACTCTCGAAATCAAGCATTTTACAGCAGGTTGGAGCAGCCTGTATCTCAGCACAGGAATAAGGTAGGGAAGAATTCTAAGGATCATTTTGACTGCCTCCAGAAGTTAGATCAGATGGCAAATTGGATTTGGTGCTAGGTCTTTCCCTTTAGGTTTTACCCCAACAATGTTTTCATTAGTTTCGCTCACTCTCGAAATCAAGCATTTTACAGCAGGTTGGAGCAGCCTGTATCTCAGCACAGGAATAAGGTAGGGAAGAATTCAAATACTCATTTTGACTGCCTCCAGAAGTTAGATCAGATGGCAAATTGGATTTGGTGCTAGGTCTTTCCCTTTAGGTTTTACCCCAACAATGTTTTCATTAGTTTCGCTCACTCTGGAAATCAAGCATTTTACAGCAGGTTGGAGCAGCCTGTATCTCAGCACAGGAATAAGGTAGGGAAGAATTCTAAGGATCATTTTGACTGCCTCCAGAAGTTAGATCAGATGGCAAATTGGATTTGGTGCTAGGTCTTTCCCTTTAGGTTTTACCCCAACAATGTTTTCATTAGTTTCGCTCACTCTCGAAATCAAGCATTTTACAGCAGGTTGGAGCAGCCTGTATCTCAGCACAGGAATAAGGTAGGGAAGAATTCTAAGGATCATTTTGACTGCCTCCAGAAGTTAGATCAGATGGCAAATTGGATTTGGTGCTAGGTCTTTCCCTTTAGGTTTTACCCCAACAATGGTTTCATTAGTTTCGCTCACTCTCGAAATCAAGCATTTTACAGCAGGTTGGAGCAGCCTGTATCTCAGCACAGGATTAAGGTAGGGAAGAATTCTAAGGATCATTTTGACTGCCTCCAGAAGTTAGATCAGATGGCAAATTGGATTTGGTGCTAGGTCTTTCCCTTTAGGTTTTACCCCAACAATGTTTTCATTCGTTTCGCTCACTCTCGAAATCAAGCATTTTACAGCAGGTTGGAGCAGCCTGTATCTCAGCACAGGAATAAGGTAGGGAAGAATTCTAAGGATCATTTTGACTGCCTCCAGAAGTTAGATCAGATGGCAAATTGGATTTGGTGCTAGGTCTTTCCCTTTAGGTTTTACCCCAACAATGTTTTCATTAGTTTCGCTCACTCTCGAAATCAAGCATTTTACAGCAGGTTGGAGCAGCCTGTATCTCAGCACAGGAATAAGGTAGGGAAGAATTCTAAGGATCATTTTGACTGCCTCCAGAAGTTAGATCAGATGGCAAATTGGATTTGGTGCTAGGTCTTTCCCTTTAGGTTTTACCCCAACAATGTTTTCATTAGTTTCGCTCACTCTCGAAATCAAGCATTTTACAGCAGGTTGGAGCAGCCTGTATCTCAGCACAGGAATAAGGTAGGGAAGAATTCTAAGGATCATTTTGACTGCCTCCAGAAGTTAGATCAGATGGCAAATTGGATTTGGTGCTAGGTCTTTCCCTTTAGGTTTTACCCCAACAATGTTTTCATTAGTTTCGCTCACTCTCGAAATCAAGCATTTTACAGCAGGTTGGAGCAGCCTGTATCTCAGCACAGGAATAAGGTAGGGAAGAATTCTAAGGATCATTTTGACTGCCTCCAGAAGTTAGATCAGATGGCAAATTGGATTTGGTGCTAGGTCTTTCCCTTTAGGTTTTACCCCAACAATGTTTTCATTAGTTTCGCTCACTCTCGAAATCAAGCATTTTACAGCAGGTTGGAGCAGCCTGTATCTCAGCACAGGAATAAGGTAGGGAAGAATTCTAAGGATCATTTTGACTGCCTCCAGAAGTTAGATCAGATGGCAAATTGGATTTGGTGCTAGGTCTTTCCCTTTAGGTTTTACCCCAACAATGTTTTCATTAGTTTCGCTCACTCTCGAAATCAAGCATTTTACAGCAGGTTGGAGCAGCCTGTATCTCAGCACAGGAATAAGGTAGGGAAGAATTCTAAGGATCATTTTGACTGCCTCCAGAAGTTAGATCAGATGGCAAATTGGATTTGGTGCTAGGTCTTTCCCTTTAGGTTTTACCCCAACAATGTTTTCATTAGTTTCGCTCACTCTCGAAATCAAGCATTTTACAGCAGGTTGGAGCAGCCTGTATCTCAGCACAGGAATAAGGTAGGGAAGAATTCAAATACTCATTTTGACTGCCTCCAGAAGTTAGATCAGATGGCAAATTGGATTTGGTGCTAGGTCTTTCCCTTTAGGTTTTACCCCAACAATGTTTTCATTAGTTTCGCTCACTCTCGAAATCAAGCATTTTACAGCAGGTTGGAGCAGCCTGTATCTCAGCACAGGAATAAGGTAGGGAAGAATTCTAAGGATCATTTTGACTGCCTCCAGAAGTTAGATCAGATGGCAAATTGGATTTGGTGCTAGGTCTTTCCCTTTAGGTTTTACCCCAACAATGTTTTCATTAGTTTCGCTCACTCTCGAAATCAAGCATTTTACAGCAGGTTGGAGCAGCCTGTATCTCAGCACAGGAATAAGGTAGGGAAGAATTCAAATACTCATTTTGACTGCCTCCAGAAGTTAGATCAGATGGCAAATTGGATTTGGTGCTAGGTCTTTCCCTTTAGGTTTTACCCCAACAATGTTTTCATTAGTTTCGCTCACTCTCGAAATCAAGCATTTTACAGCAGGTTGGAGCAGCCTGTATCTCAGCACAGGAATAAGGTAGGGAAGAATTCAAATACTCATTTTGACTGCCTCCAGAAGTTAGATCAGATGGCAAATTGGATTTGGTGCTAGGTCTTTCCCTTTAGGTTTTACCCCAACAATGTTTTCATTAGTTTCGCTCACTCTCGAAATCAAGCATTTTACAGCAGGTTGGAGCAGCCTGTATCTCAGCACAGGAATAAGGTAGGGAAGAATTCTAAGGATCATTTTGACTGCCTCCAGAAGTTAGATCAGATGGCAAATTGGATTTGGTGCTAGGTCTTTCCCTTTAGGTTTTACCCCAACAATGTTTTCATTCGTTTCGCTCACTCTCGAAATCAAGCATTTTACAGCAGGTTGGAGCAGCCTGTATCTCAGCACAGGAATAAGGTAGGGAAGAATTCTAAGGATCATTTTGACTGCCTCCAGAAGTTAGATCAGATGGCAAATTGGATTTGGTGCTAGGTCTTTCCCTTTAGGTTTTACCCCAACAATGTTTTCATTAGTTTCGCTCACTCTCGAAATCAAGCATTTTACAGCAGGTTGGAGCAGCCTGTATCTCAGCACAGGAATAAGGTAGGGAAGAATTCTAAGGATCATTTTGACTGCCTCCAGAAGTTAGATCAGATGGCAAATTGGATTTGGTGCTAGGTCTTTCCCTTTAGGTTTTACCCCAACAATGTTTTCATTAGTTTCGCTCACTCTCGAAATCAAGCATTTTACAGCAGGTTGGAGCAGCCTGTATCTCAGCACAGGAATAAGGTAGGGAAGAATTCTAAGGATCATTTTGACTGCCTCCAGAAGTTAGATCAGATGGCAAATTGGATTTGGTGCTAGGTCTTTCCCTTTAGGTTTTACCCCAACAATGTTTTCATTAGTTTCGCTCACTCTCGAAATCAAGCATTTTACAGCAGGTTGGAGCAGCCTGTATCTCAGCACAGGAATAAGGTAGGGAAGAATTCTAAGGATCATTTTGACTGCCTCCAGAAGTTAGATCAGATGGCAAATTGGATTTGGTGCTAGGTCTTTCCCTTTAGGTTTTACCCCAACAATGTTTTCATTAGTTTCGCTCACTCTCAAAATCAAGCATTTTACAGCAGGTTGGAGCAGCCTGTATCTCAGCACAGGAATAAGGTAGGGAAGAATTCAAATACTCATTTTGACTGCCTCCAGAAGTTAGATCAGATGGCAAATTGGATTTGGTGCTAGGTCTTTCCCTTTAGGTTTTACCCCAACAATGTTTTCATTAGTTTCGCTCACTCTCGAAATCAAGCATTTTACAGCAGGTTGGAGCAGCCTGTATCTCAGCACAGGAATAAGGTAGGGAAGAATTCTAAGGATCATTTTGACTGCCTCCAGAAGTTAGATCAGATGGCAAATTGGATTTGGTGCTAGGTCTTTCCCTTTAGGTTTTACCCCAACAATGTTTTCATTAGTTTCGCTCACTCTCGAAATCAAGCATTTTACAGCAGGTTGGAGCAGCCTGTATCTCAGCACAGGAATAAGGTAGGGAAGAATTCTAAGGATCATTTTGACTGCCTCCAGAAGTTAGATCAGATGGCAAATTGGATTTGGTGCTAGGTCTTTCCCTTTAGGTTTTACCCCAACAATGTTTTCATTAGTTTCGCTCACTCTCGAAATCAAGCATTTTACAGCAGGTTGGAGCAGCCTGTATCTCAGCACAGGAATAAGGTAGGGAAGAATTCTAAGGATCATTTTGACTGCCTCCAGAAGTTAGATCAGATGGCAAATTGGATTTGGTGCTAGGTCTTTCCCTTTAGGTTTTACCCCAACAATGTTTTCATTAGTTTCGCTCACTCTCGAAATCAAGCATTTTACAGCAAGTTGGAGCAGCCTGTATCTCAGCACAGGAATAAGGTAGGGAAGAATTCTAAGGATCATTTTGACTGCCTCCAGAAGTTAGATCAGATGGCAAATTGGATTTGGTGCTAGGTCTTTCCCTTTAGGTTTTACCCCAACAATGTTTTCATTAGTTTCGCTCACTCTCGAAATCAAGCATTTTACAGCAGGTTGGAGCAGCCTGTATCTCAGCACAGGAATAAGGTAGGGAAGAATTCTAAGGATCATTTTGACTGCCTCCAGAAGTTAGATCAGATGGCAAATTGGATTTGGTGCTAGGTCTTTCCCTTTAGGTTTTACCCCAACAATGTTTTCATTAGTTTCGCTCACTCTCGAAATCAAGCATTTTACAGCAAGTTGGAGCAGCCTGTATCTCAGCACAGGAATAAGGTAGGGAAGAATTCTAAGGATCATTTTGACTGCCTCCAGAAGTTAGATCAGATGGCAAATTGGATTTGGTGCTAGGTCTTTCCCTTTAGGTTTTACCCCAACAATGTTTTCATTAGTTTCGCTCACTCTCGAAATCAAGCATTTTACAGCAGGTTGGAGCAGCCTGTATCTCAGCACAGGAATAAGGTAGGTGTCACGGTCTGGAGACATTAGATGTCTCGGTCCGGAGACACAGTTCTTTTAAATATTCCCGTGTTGTGAAATTAAAGGCACAAACGAGGCCAAAGTATCAACAGCTAGACTATTTATTAGATAAATAAGAAAGGGAGAGGGAGAAAATAGAGAAAGTGGACATAAGAAGGGAAAGGGAGAAAAGAGAGAGAGAGAGACGAGAGATAGAAAAGGAAAGGAATTATATTACCACACCCCTCATCCCCCCCAAGATAAAGTCTGTGGAGGAAAGGTGCTGCAGGAGATGTTGGGTTTGTAGAGACACCGTGGTGAGGCTTTTGCTGGAGAACAGCTGTGGTCCTCTGGGGAGATGTTGGGTTGATACAGGAACAGTGCTGAGGCTCCTCTGGGCAGCCTGGGTCTGTAGAGGGCTGGAGCTGTGGTCCTCCGGGCAGCTTCTGGTCTCCGGAGCAGCATTGTCCCGGCTTCTCAGCGGCCTGGCCCGTCTCCTGTGTTTTTCTTCATCTCCATTTTTCTCCCCGTTTTTCTCCTCTGTTTCTCTCCTTTGTTTCTCTCTTGTGTTTCTCTCTACAAACCAGTAGTTGCTCAAGTCTTTTATACAGTTTTTTAGTCCTTAGGTATGTAGTCAAATATTGTCCCTCAGGAATTCCAGTGGCAGGAAATCTGTGTGTTTGGGCAAGACCCTGGCTGGAGGAGGGGGGAATCTCCGTCTACCCTGTCTCCATCCAGACAAAGCTCAGGAAACAGGTGGTGATTATCTTGCCCTAAAGGTGTGATGGCTGGGTCCTTGGGTCCATTGTTGTAGTCCCGTGTTATCACGATGCAATCACAAGCTGATTTGCATCCAGGATTGGTGGACAGGATTCTTTCCACCTTCTTTCCAGTGGCTCTGCTATCACTTTTATCTTTGTTGACTCACATAGAGAGAGACAAACTTATTAGACTCTCACAGTAGGGAAGAATTCTAAGGATCATTTTGACTGCCTCCAGAAGTTAGATCAGATGGCAAATTGGATTTGGTGCTAGGTCTTTCCCTTTAGGTTTTACCCCAACAATGTTTTCATTAGTTTCGCTCACTCTCGAAATGAAGCATTTTACAGCAGGTTGGAGCAGCCTGTATCTCAGCACAGGAATAAGGTAGGGAAGAATTCAAATACTCATTTTGACTGCCTCCAGAAGTTAGATCAGATGGCAAATTGGATTTGGTGCTAGGTCTTTCTCTTTAGGTTTTACCCCAACAATGTTTTCATTAGTTTCGCTCACTCTCGAAATCAAGCATTTTACAGCAGGTTGGAGCAGCCTGTATCTCAGCACAGAAATAAGGCAGGGAAGAATTCAAATACTCATTTTGACTGCCTCCAGAAGTTAGATCAGATGGCAAATTGGATTTGGTGCTAGGTCTTTCCCTTTAGGTTTTACCCCAACAATGTTTTCATTAGTTTCGCTCACTCTCGAAATCAAGCATTTTACAGCAGGTTGGAGCAGCCTGTATCTCAGCACAGGAATAAGGTAGGGAAGAATTCTAAGGATCATTTTGACTGCCTCCAGAAGTTAGATCAGATGGCAAATTGGATTTGGTGCTAGGTCTTTCCCTTTAGGTTTTACCCCAACAATGTTTTCATTAGTTTCGCTCACTCTCGAAATCAAGCATTTTACAGCAGGTTGGAGCAGCCTGTATCTCAGCACAGGAATAAGGTAGGGAAGAATTCTAAGGATCATTTTGACTGCCTCCAGAAGTTAGATCAGATGGCAAATTGGATTTGGTGCTAGGTCTTTCCCTTTAGGTTTTACCCCAACAATGTTTTCATTAGTTTCGCTCACTCTCGAAATCAAGCATTTTACAGCAGGTTGGAGCAGCCTGTATCTCAGCACAGGAATAAGGTAGGGAAGAATTCTAAGGATAATTTTGACTGCCTCCAGAAGTTAGATCAGATGGCAAATTGGATTTGGTGCTAGGTCTTTCCCTTTAGGTTTTACCCCAACAATGTTTTCATTAGTTTCGCTCACTCTCGAAATCAAGCATTTTACAGCAGGTTGGAGCAGCCTGTATCTCAGCACAGAAATAAGGTAGGGAAGAATTCAAATACTCATTTTGACTGCCTCCAGAAGTTAGATCAGATGGCAAATTGGATTTGGTGCTAGGTCTTTCCCTTTAGGTTTTACCCCAACAATGTTTTCATTAGTTTCG
The DNA here is from genome assembly GCF_026170545.1 of Melanerpes formicivorus. Lineage (NCBI taxonomy): Eukaryota > Metazoa > Chordata > Aves > Piciformes > Picidae > Melanerpes > Melanerpes formicivorus. The sequence goes on along the minus strand of NW_027144517.1, from coordinate 10,805 downwards.
CTCACTCTCGAAATCAAGCATTTTACAGCAGGTTGGAGCAGCCTGTATCTCAGCACAGGAATAAGGTAGGGAAGAATTCAAATACTCATTTTGACTGCCTCCAGAAGTTAGATCAGATGGCAAATTGGATTTGGTGCTAGGTCTTTCCCTTTAGGTTTTACCCCAACAATGTTTTCATTAGTTTCGCTCACTCTCGAAATCAAGCATTTTACAGCAGGTTGGAGCAGCCTGTATCTCAGCACAGGAATAAGGTAGGGAAGAATTCTAAGGATCATTTTGACTGCCTCCAGAAGTTAGATCAGATGGCAAATTGGATTTGGTGCTAGGTCTTTCCCTTTAGGTTTTACCCCAACAATGTTTTCATTAGTTTCGCTCACTCTCGAAATCAAGCATTTTACAGCAGGTTGGAGCAGCCTGTATCTCAGCACAGAAATAAGGTAGGGAAGAATTCAAATACTCATTTTGACTGCCTCCAGAAGTTAGATCAGATGGCAAATTGGATTTGGTGCTAGGTCTTTCCCTTTAGGTTTTACCCCAACAATGTTTTCATTAGTTTCGCTCACTCTCGAAATCAAGCATTTTACAGCAGGTTGGAGCAGCCTGTATCTCAGCACAGGAATAAGGTAGGGAAGAATTCTAAGGATCATTTTGACTGCCTCCAGAAGTTAGATCAGATGGCAAATTGGATTTGGTGCTAGGTCTTTCCCTTTAGGTTTTACCCCAACAATGTTTTCATTAGTTTCGCTCACTCTCGAAATCAAGCATTTTACAGCAGGTTGGAGCAGCCTGTATCTCAGCACAGGAATAAGGTAGGGAAGAATTCTAAGGATCATTTTGACTGCCTCCAGAAGTTAGATCAGATGGCAAATTGGATTTGGTGCTAGGTCTTTCCCTTTAGGTTTTACCCCAACAATGTTTTCATTAGTTTCGCTCACTCTCGAAATCAAGCATTTTACAGCAGGTTGGAGCAGCCTGTATCTCAGCACAGGAATAAGGTAGGGAAGAATTCTAAGGATCATTTTGACTGCCTCCAGAAGTTAGATCAGATGGCAAATTGGATTTGGTGCTAGGTCTTTCCCTTTAGGTTTTACCCCAACAATGTTTTCATTAGTTTCGCTCACTCTGGAAATCAAGCATTTTACAGCAGGTTGGAGCAGCCTGTATCTCAGCACAGGAATAAGGTAGGGAAGAATTCTAAGGATCATTTTGACTGCCTCCAGAAGTTAGATCAGATGGCAAATTGGATTTGGTGCTAGGTCTTTCCCTTTAGGTTTTACCCCAACAATGTTTTCATTAGTTTCGCTCACTCTCGAAATCAAGCATTTTACAGCAGGTTGGAGCAGCCTGTATCTCAGCACAGGAATAAGGTAGGGAAGAATTCTAAGGATCATTTTGACTGCCTCCAGAAGTTAGATCAGATGGCAAATTGGATTTGGTGCTAGGTCTTTCCCTTTAGGTTTTACCCCAACAATGTTTTCATTAGTTTCGCTCACTCTCGAAATCAAGCATTTTACAGCAGGTTGGAGCAGCCTGTATCTCAGCACAGGAATAAGGTAGGGAAGAATTCTAAGGATCATTTTGACTGCCTCCAGAAGTTAGATCAGATGGCAAATTGGATTTGGTGCTAGGTCTTTCCCTTTAGGTTTTACCCCAACAATGTTTTCATTAGTTTCGCTCACTCTCGAAATCAAGCATTTTACAGCAGGTTGGAGCAGCCTGTATCTCAGCACAGGAATAAGGTAGGGAAGAATTCTAAGGATCATTTTGACTGCCTCCAGAAGTTAGATCAGATGGCAAATTGGATTTGGTGCTAGGCCTTTCCCTTTAGGTTTTACCCCAACAATGTTTTCATTAGTTTCGCTCACTCTCGAAATCAAGCATTTTACAGCAGGTTGGAGCAGCCTGTATCTCAGCACAGGAATAAGGTAGGGAAGAATTCAAATACTCATTTTGACTGCCTCCAGAAGTTAGATCAGATGGCAAATTGGATTTGGTGCTAGGTCTTTCCCTTTAGGTTTTACCCCAACAATGTTTTCATTAGTTTCGCTCACTCTCGAAATCAAGCATTTTACAGCAGGTTGGAGCAGCCTGTATCTCAGCACAGGAATAAGGTAGGGAAGAATTCAAATACTCATTTTGACTGCCTCCAGAAGTTAGATCAGATGGCAAATTGGATTTGGTGCTAGGTCTTTCCCTTTAGGTTTTACCCCAACAATGTTTTCATTAGTTTCGCTCACTCTGGAAATCAAGCATTTTACAGCAGGTTGGAGCAGCCTGTATCTCAGCACAGGAATAAGGTAGGGAAGAATTCTAAGGATCATTTTGACTGCCTCCAGAAGTTAGATCAGATGGCAAATTGGATTTGGTGCTAGGTCTTTCCCTTTAGGTTTTACCCCAACAATGTTTTCATTAGTTTCGCTCACTCTCGAAATCAAGCATTTTACAGCAGGTTGGAGCAGCCTGTATCTCAGCACAGGAATAAGGTAGGGAAGAATTCTAAGGATCATTTTGACTGCCTCCAGAAGTTGGATCAGATGGCAAATTGGATTTGGTGCTAGGTCTTTCCCTTTAGGTTTTACCCCAACAATGTTTTCATTAGTTTCGCTCACTCTCGAAATCAAGCATTTTACAGCAGGTTGGAGCAGCCTGTATCTCAGCACAGGAATAAGGTAGGGAAGAATTCTAAGGATCATTTTGACTGCCTCCAGAAGTTAGATCAGATGGCAAATTGGATTTGGTGCTAGGTCTTTCCCTTTAGGTTTTACCCCAACAATGTTTTCATTAGTTTCGCTCACTCTCGAAATCAAGCATTTTACAGCAGGTTGGAGCAGCCTGTATCTCAGCACAGGAATAAGGTAGGGAAGAATTCTAAGGATCATTTTGACTGCCTCCAGAAGTTAGATCAGATGGCAAATTGGATTTGGTGCTAGGTCTTTCCCTTTAGGTTTTACCCCAACAATGTTTTCATTAGTTTCGCTCACTCTCGAAATCAAGCATTTTACAGCAGGTTGGAGCAGCCTGTATCTCAGCACAGGAATAAGGTAGGGAAGAATTCTAAGGATCATTTTGACTGCCTCCAGAAGTTAGATCAGATGGCAAATTGGATTTGGTGCTAGGTCTTTCCCTTTAGGTTTTACCCCAACAATGTTTTCATTAGTTTCGCTCACTCTGGAAATCAAGCATTTTACAGCAGGTTGGAGCAGCCTGTATCTCAGCACAGGAATAAGGTAGGGAAGAATTCTAAGGATCATTTTGACTGCCTCCAGAAGTTAGATCAGATGGCAAATTGGATTTGGTGCTAGGTCTTTCCCTTTAGGTTTTACCCCAACAATGTTTTCATTAGTTTCGCTCACTCTCGAAATCAAGCATTTTACAGCAGGTTGGAGCAGCCTGTATCTCAGCACAGGAATAAGGTAGGGAAGAATTCTAAGGATCATTTTGACTGCCTCCAGAAGTTAGATCAGATGGCAAATTGGATTTGGTGCTAGGTCTTTCCCTTTAGGTTTTACCCCAACAATGTTTTCATTAGTTTCGCTCACTCTCGAAATCAAGCATTTTACAGCAGGTTGGAGCAGCCTGTATCTCAGCACAGGAATAAGGTAGGGAAGAATTCTAAGGATCATTTTGACTGCCTCCAGAAGTTAGATCAGATGGCAAATTGGATTTGGTGCTAGGTCTTTCCCTTTAGGTTTTACCCCAACAATGTTTTCATTAGTTTCGCTCACTCTCGAAATCAAGCATTTTACAGCAGGTTGGAGCAGCCTGTATCTCAGCACAGGAATAAGGTAGGGAAGAATTCTAAGGATCATTTTGACTGCCTCCAGAAGTTAGATCAGATGGCAAATTGGATTTGGTGCTAGGTCTTTCCCTTTAGGTTTTACCCCAACAATGTTTTCATTAGTTTCGCTCACTCTCGAAATCAAGCATTTTACAGCAGGTTGGAGCAGCCTGTATCTCAGCACAGGAATAAGGTAGGGAAGAATTCTAAGGATCATTTTGACTGCCTCCAGAAGTTAGATCAGATGGCAAATTGGATTTGGTGCTAGGTCTTTCCCTTTAGGTTTTACCCCAACAATGTTTTCATTAGTTTCGCTCACTCTCGAAATCAAGCATTTTACAGCAGGTTGGAGCAGCCTGTATCTCAGCACAGGAATAAGGTAGGGAAGAATTCTAAGGATCATTTTGACTGCCTCCAGAAGTTAGATCAGATGGCAAATTGGATTTGGTGCTAGGTCTTTCCCTTTAGGTTTTACCCCAACAATGTTTTCATTAGTTTCGCTCACTCTCGAAATCAAGCATTTTACAGCAGGTTGGAGCAGCCTGTATCTCAGCACAGGAATAAGGTAGGGAAGAATTCTAAGGATCATTTTGACTGCCTCCAGAAGTTAGATCAGATGGCAAATTGGATTTGGTGCTAGGTCTTTCCCTTTAGGTTTTACCCCAACAATGTTTTCATTAGTTTCGCTCACTCTCGAAATCAAGCATTTTACAGCAGGTTGGAGCAGCCTGTATCTCAGCACAGGAATAAGGTAGGGAAGAATTCAAATACTCATTTTGACTGCCTCCAGAAGTTAGATCAGATGGCAAATTGGATTTGGTGCTAGGTCTTTCCCTTTAGGTTTTACCCCAACAATGTTTTCATTAGTTTCGCTCACTCTCGAAATCAAGCATTTTACAGCAGGTTGGAGCAGCCTGTATCTCAGCACAGGAATAAGGTAGGGAAGAATTCAAATACTCATTTTGACTGCCTCCAGAAGTTAGATCAGATGGCAAATTGGATTTGGTGCTAGGTCTTTCCCTTTAGGTTTTACCCCAACAATGTTTTCATTAGTTTCGCTCACTCTCGAAATCAAGCATTTTACAGCAGGTTGGAGCAGCCTGTATCTCAGCACAGGAATAAGGTAGGGAAGAATTCTAAGGATCATTTTGACTGCCTCCAGAAGTTAGATCAGATGGCAAATTGGATTTGGTGCTAGGTCTTTCCCTTTAGGTTTTACCCCAACAATGTTTTCATTAGTTTCGCTCACTCTCGAAATCAAGCATTTTACTCAGGTTGGAGCAGCCTGTATCTCAGCACAGGAATAAGGTAGGGAAGAATTCTAAGGATCATTTTGACTGCCTCCAGAAGTTAGATCAGATGGCAAATTGGATTTGGTGCTAGGTCTTTCCCTTTAGGTTTTACCCCAACAATGTTTTCATTAGTTTCGCTCACTCTGGAAATCAAGCATTTTACAGCAGGTTGGAGCAGCCTGTATCTCAGCACAGGAATAAGGTAGGGAAGAATTCAAATACTCATTTTGACTGCCTCCAGAAGTTAGATCAGATGGCAAATTGGATTTGGTGCTAGGTCTTTCCCTTTAGGTTTTACCCCAACAATGTTTTCATTAGTTTCGCTCACTCTCGAAATCAAGCATTTTACAGCAGGTTGGAGCAGCCTGTATCTCAGCACAGGAATAAGGTAGGGAAGAATTCTAAGGATCATTTTGACTGCCTCCAGAAGTTAGATCAGATGGCAAATTGGATTTGGTGCTAGGTCTTTCCCTTTAGGTTTTACCCCAACAATGTTTTCATTAGTTTCGCTCACTCTCGAAATCAAGCATTTTACAGCAGGTTGGAGCAGCCTGTATCTCAGCACAGAAATAAGGTAGGGAAGAATTCAAATACTCATTTTGACTGCCTCCAGAAGTTAGATCAGATGGCAAATTGGATTTGGTGCTAGGTCTTTCCCTTTAGGTTTTACCCCAACAATGTTTTCATTAGTTTCGCTCACTCTCAAAATCAAGCATTTTACAGCAGGTTGGAGCAGCCTGTATCTCAGCACAGGAATAAGGTAGGGAAGAATTCTAAGGATCATTTTGACTGCCTCCAGAAGTTAGATCAGATGGCAAATTGGATTTGGTGCTAGGTCTTTCCCTTTAGGTTTTACCCCAACAATGTTTTCATTAGTTTCGCTCACTCTCGAAATCAAGCATTTTACAGCAGGTTGGAGCAGCCTGTATCTCAGCACAGGAATAAGGTAGGGAAGAATTCTAAGGATCATTTTGACTGCCTCCAGAAGTTAGATCAGATGGCAAATTGGATTTGGTGCTAGGTCTTTCCCTTTAGGTTTTACCCCAACAATGTTTTCATTAGTTTCGCTCACTCTCGAAATCAAGCATTTTACAGCAGGTTGGAGCAGCCTGTATCTCAGCACAGGAATAAGGTAGGGAAGAATTCTAAGGATCATTTTGACTGCCTCCAGAAGTTAGATCAGATGGCAAATTGGATTTGGTGCTAGGTCTTTCCCTTTAGGTTTTACCCCAACAATGTTTTCATTAGTTTCGCTCACTCTCGAAATCAAGCATTTTACAGCAGGTTGGAGCAGCCTGTATCTCAGCACAGGAATAAGGTAGGGAAGAATTCTAAGGATCATTTTGACTGCCTCCAGAAGTTAGATCAGATGGCAAATTGGATTTGGTGCTAGGTCTTTCCCTTTAGGTTTTACCCCAACAATGTTTTCATTAGTTTCGCTCACTCTCGAAATCAAGCATTTTACAGCAGGTTGGAGCAGCCTGTATCTCAGCACAGGAATAAGGTAGGGAAGAATTCTAAGGATCATTTTGACTGCCTCCAGAAGTTAGATCAGATGGCAAATTGGATTTGGTGCTAGGTCTTTCCCTTTAGGTTTTACCCCAACAATGTTTTCATTAGTTTCGCTCACTCTCGAAATCAAGCATTTTACAGCAGGTTGGAGCAGCCTGTATCTCAGCACAGGAATAAGGTAGGGAAGAATTCTAAGGATCATTTTGACTGCCTCCAGAAGTTAGATCAGATGGCAAATTGGATTTGGTGCTAGGTCTTTCCCTTTAGGTTTTACCCCAACAATGTTTTCATTAGTTTCGCTCACTCTCGAAATCAAGCATTTTACAGCAGGTTGGAGCAGCCTGTATCTCAGCACAGGAATAAGGTAGGGAAGAATTCTAAGGATCATTTTGACTGCCTCCAGAAGTTAGATCAGATGGCAAATTGGATTTGGTGCTAGGTCTTTCCCTTTAGGTTTTACCCCAACAATGTTTTCATTAGTTTCGCTCACTCTCGAAATCAAGCATTTTACAGCAGGTTGGAGCAGCCTGTATCTCAGCACAGGAATAAGGTAGGGAAGAATTCTAAGGATCATTTTGACTGCCTCCAGAAGTTAGATCAGATGGCAAATTGGATTTGGTGCTAGGTCTTTCCCTTTAGGTTTTACCCCAACAATGTTTTCATTAGTTTCGCTCACTCTCGAAATCAAGCATTTTACAGCAGGTTGGAGCAGCCTGTATCTCAGCACAGGAATAAGGTAGGGAAGAATTCAAATACTCATTTTGACTGCCTCCAGAAGTTAGATCAGATGGCAAATTGGATTTGGTGCTAGGTCTTTCCCTTTAGGTTTTACCCCAACAATGTTTTCATTAGTTTCGCTCACTCTCGAAATCAAGCATTTTACAGCAGGTTGGAGCAGCCTGTATCTCAGCACAGGAATAAGGTAGGGAAGAATTCTAAGGATCATTTTGACTGCCTCCAGAAGTTAGATCAGATGGCAAATTGGATTTGGTGCTAGATCTTTCCCTTTAGGTTTTACCCCAACAATGTTTTCATTAGTTTCGCTCACTCTCGAAATCAAGCATTTTACAGCAGGTTGGAGCAGCCTGTATCTCAGCACAGGAATAAGGTAGGGAAGAATTCAAATACTCATTTTGACTGCCTCCAGAAGTTAGATCAGATGGCAAATTGGATTTGGTGCTAGGTCTTTCCCTTTAGGTTTTACCCCAACAATGTTTTCATTAGTTTCGCTCACTCTCGAAATCAAGCATTTTACAGCAGGTTGGAGCAGCCTGTATCTCAGCACAGGAATAAGGTAGGGAAGAATTCTAAGGATCATTTTGACTGCCTCCAGAAGTTAGATCAGATGGCAAATTGGATTTGGTGCTAGGTCTTTCCCTTTAGGTTTTACCCCAACAATGTTTTCATTAGTTTCGCTCACTCTCGAAATCAAGCATTTTACAGCAGGTTGGAGCAGCCTGTATCTCAGCACAGGAATAAGGTAGGGAAGAATTCTAAGGATAATTTTGACTGCCTCCAGAAGTTAGATCAGATGGCAAATTGGATTTGGTGCTAGGTCTTTCCCTTTAGGTTTTACCCCAACAATGTTTTCATTAGTTTCGCTCACTCTCGAAATCAAGCATTTTACAGCAGGTTGGAGCAGCCTGTATCTCAGCACAGGAATAAGGTAGGGAAGAATTCTAAGGATCATTTTGACTGCCTCCAGAAGTTAGATCAGATGGCAAATTGGATTTGGTGCTAGGTCTTTCCCTTTAGGTTTTACCCCAACAATGTTTTCATTAGTTTCGCTCACTCTCGAAATCAAGCATTTTACAGCAGGTTGGAGCAGCCTGTATCTCAGCACAGGAATAAGGTAGGGAAGAATTCTAAGGATCATTTTGACTGCCTCCAGAAGTTAGATCAGATGGCAAATTGGATTTTGGTGCTAGGTCTTTCCCTTTAGGTTTTACCCCAACAATGTTTTCATTAGTTTCGCTCACTCTCGAAATCAAGCATTTTACAGCAGGTTGGAGCAGCCTGTATCTCAGCACAGGAATAAGGTAGGGAAGAATTCTAAGGATCATTTTGACTGCCTCCAGAAGTTAGATCAGATGGCAAATTGGATTTGGTGCTAGGTCTTTCCCTTTAGGTTTTAACCCAACAATGTTTTCATTAGTTTCGCTCACTCTCGAAATCAAGCATTTTACAGCAGGTTGGAGCAGCCTGTATCTCAGCACAGGAATAAGGTAGGGAAGAATTCTAAGGATCATTTTGACTGCCTCCAGAAGTTAGATCAGATGGCAAATTGGATTTGGTGCTAGGTCTTTCCCTTTAGGTTTTACCCCAACAATGTTTTCATTAGTTTCGCTCACTCTCGAAATCAAGCATTTTACAGCAGGTTGGAGCAGCCTGTATCTCAGCACAGGAATAAGGTAGGGAAGAATTCTAAGGATCATTTTGACTGCCTCCAGAAGTTAGATCAGATGGCAAATTGGATTTGGTGCTAGGTCTTTCCCTTTAGGTTTTACCCCAACAATGTTTTCATTAGTTTCGCTCACTCTCGAAATCAAGCATTTTACAGCAGGTTGGAGCAGCCTGTATCTCAGCACAGGAATAAGGTAGGGAAGAATTCTAAGGATCATTTTGACTGCCTCCAGAAGTTAGATCAGATGGCAAATTGGATTTGGTGCTAGGTCTTTCCCTTTAGGTTTTACCCCAACAATGTTTTCATTAGTTTCGCTCACTCTCGAAATCAAGCATTTTACAGCAGGTTGGAGCAGCCTGTATCTCAGCACAGGAATAAGGTAGGGAAGAATTCAAATACTCATTTTGACTGCCTCCAGAAGTTAGATCAGATGGCAAATTGGATTTGGTGCTAGGTCTTTCCCTTTAGGTTTTACCCCAACAATGTTTTCATTAGTTTCGCTCACTCTCGAAATCAAGCATTTTACAGCAGGTTGGAGCAGCCTGTATCTCAGCACAGGAATAAGGTAGGGAAGAATTCAAATACTCATTTTGACTGCCTCCAGAAGTTAGATCAGATGGCAAATTGGATTTGGTGCTAGGTCTTTCCCTTTAGGTTTTACCCCAACAATGTTTTCATTAGTTTCGCTCACTCTCGAAATCAAGCATTTTACAGCAGGTTGGAGCAGCCTGTATCTCAGCACAGGAATAAGGTAGGGAAGAATTCTAAGGATCATTTTGACTGCCTCCAGAAGTTAGATCAGATGGCAAATTGGATTTGGTGCTAGGTCTTTCCCTTTAGGTTTTACCCCAACAATGTTTTCATTAGTTTCGCTCACTCTCGAAATCAAGCATTTTACTCAGGTTGGAGCAGCCTGTATCTCAGCACAGGAATAAGGTAGGGAAGAATTCTAAGGATCATTTTGACTGCCTCCAGAAGTTAGATCAGATGGCAAATTGGATTTGGTGCTAGGTCTTTCCCTTTAGGTTTTACCCCAACAATGTTTTCATTAGTTTCGCTCACTCTGGAAATCAAGCATTTTACAGCAGGTTGGAGCAGCCTGTATCTCAGCACAGGAATAAGGTAGGGAAGAATTCAAATACTCATTTTGACTGCCTCCAGAAGTTAGATCAGATGGCAAATTGGATTTGGTGCTAGGTCTTTCCCTTTAGGTTTTACCCCAACAATGTTTTCATTAGTTTCGCTCACTCTCGAAATCAAGCATTTTACAGCAGGTTGGAGCAGCCTGTATCTCAGCACAGGAATAAGGTAGGGAAGAATTCTAAGGATCATTTTGACTGCCTCCAGAAGTTAGATCAGATGGCAAATTGGATTTGGTGCTAGGTCTTTCCCTTTAGGTTTTACCCCAACAATGTTTTCATTAGTTTCGCTCACTCTCGAAATCAAGCATTTTTACAGCAGGTTGGAGCAGCCTGTATCTCAGCACAGAAATAAGGTAGGGAAGAATTCAAATACTCATTTTGACTGCCTCCAGAAGTTAGATCAGATGGCAAATTGGATTTGGTGCTAGGTCTTTCCCTTTAGGTTTTTACCCCAACAATGTTTTCATTAGTTTCGCTCACTCTCAAAATCAAGCATTTTACAGCAGGTTGGAGCAGCCTGTATCTCAGCACAGGAATAAGGTAGGGAAGAATTCTAAGGATCATTTTGACTGCCTCCAGAAGTTAGATCAGATGGCAAATTGGATTTGGTGCTAGGTCTTTCCCTTTAGGTTTTACCCCAACAATGTTTTCATTAGTTTCGCTCACTCTCGAAATCA
>NW_027144516.1:0-36355 GCF_026170545.1 Melanerpes formicivorus | reverse complement strand
TACAGGCTGCTCCAACCTGCTGTAAAATGCTTGATTTCGAGAGTGAGCGAAACTAATGAAAACATTGTTGGGGTAAAACCTAAAGGGAAAGACCTAGCACCAAATCCAATTTGCCATCTGATCTAACTTCTGGAGGCAGTCAAAATGAGCCTTAGAATTCTTCCCTACCTTATTCCTGTGCTGAGATACAGGCTGCTCCAACCTGCTGTAAAATGCTTGATTTCGAGAGTGAGCGAAACTAATGAAAACATTGTTGGGGTAAAACCTAAAGGGAAAGACCTAGCACCAAATCCAATTTGCCATCTGATCTAACTTCTGGAGGCAGTCAAAATGAGCCTTAGAATTCTTCCCTACCTTATTCCTGTGCTGAGATACAGGCTGCTCCAACCTGCTGTAAAATGCTTGATTTCGAGAGTGAGCGAAACTAATGAAAACATTGTTGGGGTAAAACCTAAAGGGAAAGACCTAGCACCAAATCCAATTTGCCATCTGATCTAACTTCTGGAGGCAGTCAAAATGAGCCTTAGAATTCTTCCCTACCTTATTCCTGTGCTGAGATACAGGCTGCTCCAACCTGCTGTAAAATGCTTGATTTCGAGAGTGAGCGAAACTAATGAAAACATTGTTGGGGTAAAACCTAAAGGGAAAGACCTAGCACCAAATCCAATTTGCCATCTGATCTAACTTCTGGAGGCAGTCAAAATGATCCTTAGAATTCTTCCCTACCTTATTCCTGTGCTGAGATACAGGCTGCTCCAACCTGCTGTAAAATGCTTGATTTCGAGAGTGAGCGAAACTAATGAAAACATTGTTGGGGTAAAACCTAAAGGGAAAGACCTAGCACCAAATCCAATTTGCCATCTGATCTAACTTCTGGAGGCAGTCAAAATGAGCCTTAGAATTCTTCCCTACCTTATTCCTGTGCTGAGATACAGGCTGCTCCAACCTGCTGTAAAATGCTTGATTTCGAGAGTGAGCGAAACTAATGAAAACATTGTTGGGGTAAAACCTAAAGGGAAAGACCTAGCACCAAATCCAATTTGCCATCTGATCTAACTTCTGGAGGCAGTCAAAATGAGCCTTAGAATTCTTCCCTACCTTATTCCTGTGCTGAGATACAGGCTGCTCCAACCTGCTGTAAAATGCTTGATTTCGAGAGTGAGCGAAACTAATGAAAACATTGTTGGGGTAAAACCTAAAGGGAAAGACCTAGCACCAAATCCAATTTGCCATCTGATCTAACTTCTGGAGGCAGTCAAAATGATCCTTAGAATTCTTCCCTACCTTATTCCTGTGCTGAGATACAGGCTGCTCCAACCTGCTGTAAAATGCTTGATTTCGAGAGTGAGCGAAACTAATGAAAACATTGTTGGGGTAAAACCTAAAGGGAAAGACCTAGCACCAAATCCAATTTGCCATCTGATCTAACTTCTGGAGGCAGTCAAAATGAGCCTTAGAATTCTTCCCTACCTTATTCCTGTGCTGAGATACAGGCTGCTCCAACCTGCTGTAAAATGCTTGATTTCGAGAGTGAGCGAAACTAATGAAAACATTGTTGGGGTAAAACCTAAAGGGAAAGACCTAGCACCAAATCCAATTTGCCATCTGATCTAACTTCTGGAGGCAGTCAAAATGAGCCTTAGAATTCTTCCCTACCTTATTCCTGTGCTGAGATACAGGCTGCTCCAACCTGCTGTAAAATGCTTGATTTCGAGAGTGAGCGAAACTAATGAAAACATTGTTGGGGTAAAACCTAAAGGGAAAGACCTAGCACCAAATCCAATTTGCCATCTGATCTAACTTCTGGAGGCAGTCAAAATGAGCCTTAGAATTCTTCCCTACCTTATTCCTGTGCTGAGATACAGGCTGCTCCAACCTGCTGTAAAATGCTTGATTTCGAGAGTGAGCGAAACTAATGAAAACATTGTTGGGGTAAAACCTAAAGGGAAAGACCTAGCACCAAATCCAATTTGCCATCTGATCTAACTTCTGGAGGCAGTCAAAATGAGCCTTAGAATTCTTCCCTACCTTATTCCTGTGCTGAGATACAGGCTGCTCCAACCTGCTGTAAAATGCTTGATTTCGAGAGTGAGCGAAACTAATGAAAACATTGTTGGGGTAAAACCTAAAGGGAAAGACCTAGCACCAAATCCAATTTGCCATCTGATCTAACTTCTGGAGGCAGTCAAAATGAGCCTTAGAATTCTTCCCTACCTTATTCCTGTGCTGAGATACAGGCTGCTCCAACCTGCTGTAAAATGCTTGATTTCGAGAGTGAGCGAAACTAACGAAAACATTGTTGGGGTAAAACCTAAAGGGAAAGACCTAGCACCAAATCCAATTTGCCATCTGATCTAACTTCTGGAGGCAGTCAAAATGAGCCTTAGAATTCTTCCCTACCTTATTCCTGTGCTGAGATACAGGCTGCTCCAACCTGCTGTAAAATGCTTGATTTCGAGAGTGAGCGAAACTAATGAAAACATTGTTGGGGTAAAACCTAAAGGGAAAGACCTAGCACCAAATCCAATTTGCCATCTGATCTAACTTCTGGAGGCAGTCAAAATGAGCCTTAGAATTCTTCCCTACCTTATTCCTGTGCTGAGATACAGGCTGCTCCAACCTGCTGTAAAATGCTTGATTTCGAGAGTGAACGAAACTAATGAAAACATTGTTGGGGTAAAACCTAAAGGGAAAGACCTAGCACCAAATCCAATTTGCCATCTGATCTAACTTCTGGAGGCAGTCAAAATGAGCCTTTGAATTCTTCCCCACCTCATTCCTGTGCTGAGATACAGGCTGCTCCAACCTGCTGTAAAATGCTTGATTTCGAGAGTGAGCGAAACTAATGAAAACATTGTTGGGGTAAAACCTAAAGGGAAAGACCTAGCACCAAATCCAATTTGCCATCTGATCTAACTTCTGGAGGCAGTCAAAATGAGCCTTAGAATTCTTCCCTACCTTATTCCTGTGCTGAGATACAGGCTGCTCCAACCTGCTGTAAAATGCTTGATTTCGAGAGTGAGCGAAACTAATGAAAACATTGTTGGGGTAAAACCTAAAGGGAAAGACCTAGCACCAAATCCAATTTGCCATCTGATCTAACTTCTGGAGGCAGTCAAAATGAGCCTTAGAATTCTTCCCTACCTTATTCCTGTGCTGAGATACAGGCTGCTCCAACCTGCTGTAAAATGCTTGATTTCGAGAGTGAGCGAAACTAATGAAAACATTGTTGGGGTAAAACCTAAAGGGAAAGACCTAGCACCAAATCCAATTTGCCATCTGATCTAACTTCTGGAGGCAGTCAAAATGAGCCTTAGAATTCTTCCCTACCTTATTCCTGTGCTGAGATACAGGCTGCTCCAACCTGCTGTAAAATGCTTGATTTCGAGAGTGAGCGAAACTAATGAAAACATTGTTGGGGTAAAACCTAAAGGGAAAGACCTAGCACCAAATCCAATTTGCCATCTGATCTAACTTCTGGAGGCAGTCAAAATGAGCCTTAGAATTCTTCCCTACCTCATTCCTGTGCTGAGATACAGGCTGCTCCAACCTGCTGTAAAATGCTTGATTTCGAGAGTGAGCGAAACTAATGAAAACATTGTTGGGGTAAAACCTAAAGGGAAAGACCTAGCACCAAATCCAATTTGCCATCTGATCTAACTTCTGGAGGCAGTCAAAATGAGCCTTAGAATTCTTCCCTACCTTATTCCTGTGCTGAGATACAGGCTGCTCCAACCTGCTGTAAAATGCTTGATTTCGAGAGTGAGCGAAACTAATGAAAACATTGTTGGGGTAAAACCTAAAGGGAAAGACCTAGCACCAAATCCAATTTGCCATCTGATCTAACTTCTGGAGGCAGTCAAAATGAGCCTTAGAATTCTTCCCTACCTTATTCCTGTGCTGAGATACAGGCTGCTCCAACCTGCTGTAAAATGCTTGATTTCGAGAGTGAGCGAAACTAATGAAAACATTGTTGGGGTAAAACCTAAAGGGAAAGACCTAGCACCAAATCCAATTTGCCATCTGATCTAACTTCTGGAGGCAGTCAAAATGAGCCTTAGAATTCTTCCCTACCTCATTCCTGTGCTGAGATACAGGCTGCTCCAACCTGCTGTAAAATGCTTGATTTCGAGAGTGAGCGAAACTAATGAAAACATTGTTGGGGTAAAACCTAAAGGGAAAGACCTAGCACCAAATCCAATTTGCCCTCTGATCTAACTTCTGGAGGCAGTCAAAATGAGCCTTAGAATTCTTCCCTACCTCATTCCTGTGCTGAGATACAGGCTGCTCCAACCTGCTGTAAAATGCTTGATTTCGAGAGTGAGCGAAACTAATGAAAACATTGTTGGGGTAAAACCTAAAGGGAAAGACCTAGCACCAAATCCAATTTGCCATCTGATCTAACTTCTGGAGGCAGTCAAAATGAGCCTTAGAATTCTTCCCTACCTTATTCCTGTGCTGAGATACAGGCTGCTCCAACCTGCTGTAAAATGCTTGATTTCGAGAGTGAGCGAAACTAATGAAAACATTGTTGGGGTAAAACCTAAAGGGAAAGACCTAGCACCAAATCCAATTTGCCATCTGATCTAACTTCTGGAGGCAGTCAAAATGAGCCTTAGAATTCTTCCCTACCTTATTCCTGTGCTGAGATACAGGCTGCTCCAACCTGCTGTAAAATGCTTGATTTCGAGAGTGAGCGAAACTAATGAAAACATTGTTGGGGTAAAACCTAAAGGGAAAGACCTAGCACCAAATCCAATTTGCCATCTGATCTAACTTCTGGAGGCAGTCAAAATGAGCCTTAGAATTCTTCCCTACCTTATTCCTGTGCTGAGATACAGGCTGCTCCAACATGCTGTAAAATGCTTGATTTCGAGAGTGAGCGAAACTAATGAAAACATTGTTGGGGTAAAACCTAAAGGGAAAGACCTAGCACCAAATCCAATTTGCCATCTGATCTAACTTCTGGAGGCAGTCAAAATGAGCCTTAGAATTCTTCCCTACCTTATTCCTGTGCTGAGATACAGGCTGCTCCAACCTGCTGTAAAATGCTTGATTTCGAGAGTGAGCGAAACTAATGAAAACATTGTTGGGGTAAAACCTAAAGGGAAAGACCTAGCACCAAATCCAATTTGCCATCTGATCTAACTTCTGGAGGCAGTCAAAATGAGCCTTAGAATTCTTCCCTACCTTATTCCTGTGCTGAGATACAGGCTGCTCCAACCTGCTGTAAAATGCTTGATTTCGAGAGTGAGCGAAACTAATGAAAACATTGTTGGGGTAAAACCTAAAGGGAAAGACCTAGCACCAAATCCAATTTGCCATCTGATCTAACTTCTGGAGGCAGTCAAAATGAGCCTTAGAATTCTTCCCTACCTTATTCCTGTGCTGAGATACAGGCTGCTCCAACCTGCTGTAAAATGCTTGATTTCGAGAGTGAGCGAAACTAATGAAAACATTGTTGGGGTAAAACCTAAAGGGAAAGACCTAGCACCAAATCCAATTTGCCATCTGATCTAACTTCTGGAGGCAGTCAAAATGAGCCTTAGAATTCTTCCCTACCTTATTCCTGTGCTGAGATACAGGCTGCTCCAACCTGCTGTAAAATGCTTGATTTCGAGAGTGAGCGAAACTAATGAAAACATTGTTGGGGTAAAACCTAAAGGGAAAGACCTAGCACCAAATCCAATTTGCCATCTGATCTAACTTCTGGAGGCAGTCAAAATGAGCATTTGAATTCTTCCCTACCTTATTCCTGTGCTGAGATACAGGCTGCTCCAACCTGCTGTAAAATGCTTGATTTCGAGAGTGAGCGAAACTAATGAAAACATTGTTGGGGTAAAACCTAAAGGGAAAGACCTAGCACCAAATCCAATTTGCCATCTGATCTAACTTCTGGAGGCAGTCAAAATGAGCCTTAGAATTCTTCCCTACCTTATTCCTGTGCTGAGATACAGGCTGCTCCAACCTGCTGTAAAATGCTTGATTTCGAGAGTGAGCGAAACTAATGAAAACATTGTTGGGGTAAAACCTAAAGGGAAAGACCTAGCACCAAATCCAATTTGCCATCTGATCTAACTTCTGGAGGCAGTCAAAATGAGCCTTAGAATTCTTCCCTACCTTATTCCTGTGCTGAGATACAGGCTGCTCCAACCTGCTGTAAAATGCTTGATTTCGAGAGTGAGCGAAACTAATGAAAACATTGTTGGGGTAAAACCTAAAGGGAAAGACCTAGCACCAAATCCAATTTGCCATCTGATCTAACTTCTGGAGGCAGTCAAAATGAGCCTTAGAATTCTTCCCTACCTTATTCCTGTGCTGAGATACAGGCTGCTCCAACCTGCTGTAAAATGCTTGATTTCGAGAGTGAGCGAAACTAATGAAAACATTGTTGGGGTAAAACCTAAAGGGAAAGACCTAGCACCAAATCCAATTTGCCATCTGATCTAACTTCTGGAGGCAGTCAAAATGAGCCTTAGAATTCTTCCCTACCTTATTCCTGTGCTGAGATACAGGCTGCTCCAACCTGCTGTAAAATGCTTGATTTCGAGAGTGAGCGAAACTAATGAAAACATTGTTGGGGTAAAACCTAAAGGGAAAGACCTAGCACCAAATCCAATTTGCCATCTGATCTAACTTCTGGAGGCAGTCAAAATGAGCCTTAGAATTCTTCCCTACCTTATTCCTGTGCTGAGATACAGGCTGCTCCAACCTGCTGTAAAATGCTTGATTTCGAGAGTGAGCGAAACTAATGAAAACATTGTTGGGGTAAAACCTAAAGGGAAAGACCTAGCACCAAATCCAATTTGCCATCTGATCTAACTTCTGGAGGCAGTCAAAATGAGCCTTAGAATTCTTCCCTACCTTATTCCTGTGCTGAGATACAGGCTGCTCCAACCTGCTGTAAAATGCTTGATTTCGAGAGTGAGCGAAACTAATGAAAACATTGTTGGGGTAAAACCTAAAGGGAAAGACCTAGCACCAAATCCAATTTGCCATCTGATCTAACTTCTGGAGGCAGTCAAAATGATCCTTAGAATTCTTCCCTACCTTATTCCTGTGCTGAGATACAGGCTGCTCCAACCTGCTGTAAAATGCTTGATTTCGAGAGTGAGCGAAACTAATGAAAACATTGTTGGGGTAAAACCTAAAGGGAAAGACCTAGCACCAAATCCAATTTGCCATCCGATCTAACTTCTGGAGGCAGTCAAAATGAGCCTTAGAATTCTTCCCTACCTTATTCCTGTGCTGAGATACAGGCTGCTCCAACCTGCTGTAAAATGCTTGATTTCGAGAGTGAGCGAAACTAATGAAAACATTGTTGGGGTAAAACCTAAAGGGAAAGACCTAGCACCAAATCCAATTTGCCATCTGATCTAACTTCTGGAGGCAGTCAAAATGAGCCTTAGAATTCTTCCCTACCTTATTCCTGTGCTGAGATACAGGCTGCTCCAACCTGCTGTAAAATGCTTGATTTCGAGAGTGAGCGAAACTAATGAAAACATTGTTGGGGTAAAACCTAAAGGGAAAGACCTAGCACCAAATCCAATTTGCCATCTGATCTAACTTCTGGAGGCAGTCAAAATGATCCTTAGAATTCTTCCCTACCTTATTCCTGTGCTGAGATACAGGCTGCTCCAACCTGCTGTAAAATGCTTGATTTCGAGAGTGAGCGAAACTAATGAAAACATTGTTGGGGTAAAACCTAAAGGGAAAGACCTAGCACCAAATCCAATTTGCCATCTGATCTAACTTCTGGAGGCAGTCAAAATGAGCCTTAGAATTCTTCCCTACCTTATTCCTGTGCTGAGATACAGGCTGCTCCAACCTGCTGTAAAATGCTTGATTTCGAGAGTGAGCGAAACTAATGAAAACATTGTTGGGGTAAAACCTAAAGGGAAAGACCTAGCACCAAATCCAATTTGCCATCTGATCTAACTTCTGGAGGCAGTCAAAATGAGCCTTAGAATTCTTCCCTACCTTATTCCTGTGCTGAGATACAGGCTGCTCCAACCTGCTGTAAAATGCTTGATTTCGAGAGTGAGCGAAACTAATGAAAACATTGTTGGGGTAAAACCTAAAGGGAAAGACCTAGCACCAAATCCAATTTGCCATCTGATCTAACTTCTGGAGGCAGTCAAAATGATCCTTAGAATTCTTCCCTACCTTATTCCTGTGCTGAGATACAGGCTGCTCCAACCTGCTGTAAAATGCTTGATTTCGAGAGTGAGCGAAACTAATGAAAACATTGTTGGGGTAAAACCTAAAGGGAAAGACCTAGCACCAAATCCAATTTGCCATCTGATCTAACTTCTGGAGGCAGTCAAAATGAGCCTTAGAATTCTTCCCTACCTTATTCCTGTGCTGAGATACAGGCTGCTCCAACCTGCTGTAAAATGCTTGATTTCGAGAGTGAGCGAAACTAATGAAAACATTGTTGGGGTAAAACCTAAAGGGAAAGACCTAGCACCAAATCCAATTTGCCATCTGATCTAACTTCTGGAGGCAGTCAAAATGATCCTTAGAATTCTTCCCTACCTTATTCCTGTGCTGAGATACAGGCTGCTCCAACCTGCTGTAAAATGCTTGATTTCGAGAGTGAGCGAAACTAATGAAAACATTGTTGGGGTAAAACCTAAAGGGAAAGACCTAGCACCAAATCCAATTTGCCATCTGATCTAACTTCTGGAGGCAGTCAAAATGAGCCTTAGAATTCTTCCCTACCTCATTCCTGTGCTGAGATACAGGCTGCTCCAACCTGCTGTAAAATGCTTGATTTCGAGAGTGAGCGAAACTAATGAAAACATTGTTGGGGTAAAACCTAAAGGGAAAGACCTAGCACCAAATCCAATTTGCCATCTGATCTAACTTCTGGAGGCAGTCAAAATGATCCTTAGAATTCTTCCCTACCTTATTCCTGTGCTGAGATACAGGCTGCTCCAACCTGCTGTAAAATGCTTGATTTCGAGAGTGAGCGAAACTAATGAAAACATTGTTGGGGTAAAACCTAAAGGGAAAGACCTAGCACCAAATCCAATTTGCCATCTGATCTAACTTCTGGAGGCAGTCAAAATGAGCCTTAGAATTCTTCCCTACCTTATTCCTGTGCTGAGATACAGGCTGCTCCAACCTGCTGTAAAATGCTTGATTTCGAGAGTGAGCGAAACTAATGAAAACATTGTTGGGGTAAAACCTAAAGGGAAAGACCTAGCACCAAATCCAATTTGCCATCTGATCTAACTTCTGGAGGCAGTCAAAATGAGCCTTAGAATTCTTCCCTACCTTATTCCTGTGCTGAGATACAGGCTGCTCCAACCTGCTGTAAAATGCTTGATTTCGAGAGTGAGCGAAACTAATGAAAACATTGTTGGGGTAAAACCTAAAGGGAAAGACCTAGCACCAAATCCAATTTGCCATCTGATCTAACTTCTGGAGGCAGTCAAAATGAGCCTTAGAATTCTTCCCTACCTTATTCCTGTGCTGAGATACAGGCTGCTCCAACCTGCTGTAAAATGCTTGATTTCGAGAGTGAGCGAAACTAATGAAAACATTGTTGGGGTAAAACCTAAAGGGAAAGACCTAGCACCAAATCCAATTTGCCATCTGATCTAACTTCTGGAGGCAGTCAAAATGAGCCTTAGAATTCTTCCCTACCTTATTCCTGTGCTGAGATACAGGCTGCTCCAACCTGCTGTAAAATGCTTGATTTCGAGAGTGAGCGAAACTAATGAAAACATTGTTGGGGTAAAACCTAAAGGGAAAGACCTAGCACCAAATCCAATTTGCCATCTGATCTAACTTCTGGAGGCAGTCAAAATGAGCCTTAGAATTCTTCCCTACCTTATTCCTGTGCTGAGATACAGGCTGCTCCAACCTGCTGTAAAATGCTTGATTTCGAGAGTGAGCGAAACTAATGAAAACATTGTTGGGGTAAAACCTAAAGGGAAAGACCTAGCACCAAATCCAATTTGCCATCTGATCTAACTTCTGGAGGCAGTCAAAATGAGCCTTAGAATTCTTCCCTACCTTATTCCTGTGCTGAGATACAGGCTGCTCCAACCTGCTGTAAAATGCTTGATTTCGAGAGTGAGCGAAACTAATGAAAACATTGTTGGGGTAAAACCTAAAGGGAAAGACCTAGCACCAAATCCAATTTGCCATCTGATCTAACTTCTGGAGGCAGTCAAAATGAGCCTTAGAATTCTTCCCTACCTTATTCCTGTGCTGAGATACAGGCTGCTCCAACCTGCTGTAAAATGCTTGATTTCGAGAGTGAGCGAAACTAATGAAAACATTGTTGGGGTAAAACCTAAAGGGAAAGACCTAGCACCAAATCCAATTTGCCATCTGATCTAACTTCTGGAGGCAGTCAAAATGAGCCTTAGAATTCTTCCCTACCTTATTCCTGTG
This sequence comes from Melanerpes formicivorus, assembly GCF_026170545.1. NCBI lineage: Eukaryota > Metazoa > Chordata > Aves > Piciformes > Picidae > Melanerpes > Melanerpes formicivorus. Next base: position 25,945 of record NW_027144516.1, on the reverse strand, counting down.
CTGAGATACAGGCTGCTCCAACCTGCTGTAAAATGCTTGATTTCGAGAGTGAGCGAAACTAATGAAAACATTGTTGGGGTAAAACCTAAAGGGAAAGACCTAGCACCAAATCCAATTTGCCATCTGATCTAACTTCTGGAGGCAGTCAAAATGATCCTTAGAATTCTTCCCTACCTTATTCCTGTGCTGAGATACAGGCTGCTCCAACCTGCTGTAAAATGCTTGATTTCGAGAGTGAGCGAAACTAATGAAAACATTGTTGGGGTAAAACCTAAAGGGAAAGACCTAGCACCAAATCCAATTTGCCATCTGATCTAACTTCTGGAGGCAGTCAAAATGAGCCTTAGAATTCTTCCCTACCTTATTCCTGTGCTGAGATACAGGCTGCTCCAACCTGCTGTAAAATGCTTGATTTCGAGAGTGAGCGAAACTAATGAAAACATTGTTGGGGTAAAACCTAAAGGGAAAGACCTAGCACCAAATCCAATTTGCCATCTGATCTAACTTCTGGAGGCAGTCAAAATGAGCCTTAGAATTCTTCCCTACCTTATTCCTGTGCTGAGATACAGGCTGCTCCAACCTGCTGTAAAATGCTTGATTTCGAGAGTGAACGAAACTAATGAAAACATTGTTGGGGTAAAACCTAAAGGGAAAGACCTAGCACCAAATCCAATTTGCCATCTGATCTAACTTCTGGAGGCAGTCAAAATGAGCCTTTGAATTCTTCCCTACCTCATTCCTGTGCTGAGATACAGGCTGCTCCAACCTGCTGTAAAATGCTTGATTTCGAGAGTGAGCGAAACTAATGAAAACATTGTTGGGGTAAAACCTAAAGGGAAAGACCTAGCACCAAATCCAATTTGCCATCTGATCTAACTTCTGGAGGCAGTCAAAATGAGCCTTAGAATTCTTCCCTACCTTATTCCTGTGCTGAGATACAGGCTGCTCCAACCTGCTGTAAAATGCTTGATTTCGAGAGTGAGCGAAACTAATGAAAACATTGTTGGGGTAAAACCTAAAGGGAAAGACCTAGCACCAAATCCAATTTGCCATCTGATCTAACTTCTGGAGGCAGTCAAAATGAGCCTTAGAATTCTTCCCTACCTTATTCCTGTGCTGAGATACAGGCTGCTCCAACCTGCTGTAAAATGCTTGATTTCGAGAGTGAGCGAAACTAATGAAAACATTGTTGGGGTAAAACCTAAAGGGAAAGACCTAGCACCAAATCCAATTTGCCATCTGATCTAACTTCTGGAGGCAGTCAAAATGATCCTTAGAATTCTTCCCTACCTTATTCCTGTGCTGAGATACAGGCTGCTCCAACCTGCTGTAAAATGCTTGATTTCGAGAGTGAGCGAAACTAATGAAAACATTGTTGGGGTAAAACCTAAAGGGAAAGACCTAGCACCAAATCCAATTTGCCATCTGATCTAACTTCTGGAGGCAGTCAAAATGATCCTTAGAATTCTTCCCTACCTTATTCCTGTGCTGAGATACAGGCTGCTCCAACCTGCTGTAAAATGCTTGATTTCGAGAGTGAGCGAAACTAATGAAAACATTGTTGGGGTAAAACCTAAAGGGAAAGACCTAGCACCAAATCCAATTTGCCATCTGATCTAACTTCTGGAGGCAGTCAAAATGAGCCTTAGAATTCTTCCCTACCTTATTCCTGTGCTGAGATACAGGCTGCTCCAACCTGCTGTAAAATGCTTGATTTCCAGAGTGAGCGAAACTAATGAAAACATTGTTGGGGTAAAACCTAAAGGGAAAGACCTAGCACCAAATCCAATTTGCCATCTGATCTAACTTCTGGAGGCAGTCAAAATGATCCTTAGAATTCTTCCCTACCTTATTCCTGTGCTGAGATACAGGCTGCTCCAACCTGCTGTAAAATGCTTGATTTCGAGAGTGAGCGAAACTAATGAAAACATTGTTGGGGTAAAACCTAAAGGGAAAGACCTAGCACCAAATCCAATTTGCCATCTGATCTAACTTCTGGAGGCAGTCAAAATGAGCCTTAGAATTCTTCCCTACCTTATTCCTGTGCTGAGATACAGGCTGCTCCAACCTGCTGTAAAATGCTTGATTTCGAGAGTGAGCGAAACTAATGAAAACATTGTTGGGGTAAAACCTAAAGGGAAAGACCTAGCACCAAATCCAATTTGCCATCTGATCTAACTTCTGGAGGCAGTCAAAATGAGCCTTAGAATTCTTCCCTACCTTATTCCTGTGCTGAGATACAGGCTGCTCCAACCTGCTGTAAAATGCTTGATTTCGAGAGTGAGCGAAACTAATGAAAACATTGTTGGGGTAAAACCTAAAGGGAAAGACCTAGCACCAAATCCAATTTGCCATCTGATCTAACTTCTGGAGGCAGTCAAAATGATCCTTAGAATTCTTCCCTACCTTATTCCTGTGCTGAGATACAGGCTGCTCCAACCTGCTGTAAAATGCTTGATTTCGAGAGTGAACGAAACTAATGAAAACATTGTTGGGGTAAAACCTAAAGGGAAAGACCTAGCACCAAATCCAATTTGCCATCTGATCTAACTTCTGGAGGCAGTCAAAATGAGCCTTAGAATTCTTCCCTACCTTATTCCTGTGCTGAGATACAGGCTGCTCCAACCTGCTGTAAAATGCTTGATTTCGAGAGTGAGTGAAACTAATGAAAACATTGTTGGGGTAAAACCTAAAGGGAAAGACCTAGCACCAAATCCAATTTGCCATCTGATCTAACTTCTGGAGGCAGTCAAAATGAGCCTTAGAATTCTTCCCTACCTTATTCCTGTGCTGAGATACAGGCTGCTCCAACCTGCTGTAAAATGCTTGATTTCGAGAGTGAGCGAAACTAATGAAAACATTGTTGGGGTAAAACCTAAAGGGAAAGACCTAGCACCAAATCCAATTTGCCATCTGATCTAACTTCTGGAGGCAGTCAAAATGATCCTTAGAATTCTTCCCTACCTTATTCCTGTGCTGAGATACAGGCTGCTCCAACCTGCTGTAAAATGCTTGATTTTGAGAGTGAACGAAACTAATGAAAACATTGTTGGGGTAAAACCTAAAGGGAAAGACCTAGCACCAAATCCAATTTGCCATCTGATCTAACTTCTGGAGGCAGTCAAAATGAGCCTTTGAATTCTTCCCTACCTCATTCCTGTGCTGAGATACAGGCTGCTCCAACCTGCTGTAAAATGCTTGATTTCGAGAGTGAGCGAAACTAATGAAAACATTGTTGGGGTAAAACCTAAAGGGAAAGACCTAGCACCAAATCCAATTTGCCATCTGATCTAACTTCTGGAGGCAGTCAAAATGAGCCTTAGAATTCTTCCCTACCTTATTCCTGTGCTGAGATACAGGCTGCTCCAACCTGCTGTAAAATGCTTGATTTCCAGAGTGAGCGAAACTAATGAAAACATTGTTGGGGTAAAACCTAAAGGGAAAGACCTAGCACCAAATCCAATTTGCCATCTGATCTAACTTCTGGAGGCAGTCAAAATGAGCCTTAGAATTCTTCCCTACCTTATTCCTGTGCTGAGATACAGGCTGCTCCAACCTGCTGTAAAATGCTTGATTTCGAGAGTGAACGAAACTAATGAAAACATTGTTGGGGTAAAACCTAAAGGGAAAGACCTAGCACCAAATCCAATTTGCCATCTGATCTAACTTCTGGAGGCAGTCAAAATGAGCCTTTGAATTCTTCCCTACCTCATTCCTGTGCTGAGATACAGGCTGCTCCAACCTGCTGTAAAATGCTTGATTTCGAGAGTGAGCGAAACTAATGAAAACATTGTTGGGGTAAAACCTAAAGGGAAAGACCTAGCACCAAATCCAATTTGCCATCTGATCTAACTTCTGGAGGCAGTCAAAATGATCCTTAGAATTCTTCCCTACCTTATTCCTGTGCTGAGATACAGGCTGCTCCAACCTGCTGTAAAATGCTTGATTTCGAGAGTGAGCGAAACTAATGAAAACATTGTTGGGGTAAAACCTAAAGGGAAAGACCTAGCACCAAATCCAATTTGCCATCTGATCTAACTTCTGGAGGCAGTCAAAATGAGCCTTAGAATTCTTCCCTACCTTATTCCTGTGCTGAGATACAGGCTGCTCCAACCTGCTGTAAAATGCTTGATTTCGAGAGTGAGCGAAACTAATGAAAACATTGTTGGGGTAAAACCTAAAGGGAAAGACCTAGCACCAAATCCAATTTGCCATCTGATCTAACTTCTGGAGGCAGTCAAAATGATCCTTAGAATTCTTCCCTACCTTATTCCTGTGCTGAGATACAGGCTGCTCCAACCTGCTGTAAAATGCTTGATTTCGAGAGTGAGCGAAACTAATGAAAACATTGTTGGGGTAAAACCTAAAGGGAAAGACCTAGCACCAAATCCAATTTGCCATCTGATCTAACTTCTGGAGGCAGTCAAAATGAGCCTTAGAATTCTTCCCTACCTTATTCCTGTGCTGAGATACAGGCTGCTCCAACCTGCTGTAAAATGCTTGATTTCGAGAGTGAGCGAAACTAATGAAAACATTGTTGGGGTAAAACCTAAAGGGAAAGACCTAGCACCAAATCCAATTTGCCATCTGATCTAACTTCTGGAGGCAGTCAAAATGAGCCTTAGAATTCTTCCCTACCTTATTCCTGTGCTGAGATACAGGCTGCTCCAACCTGCTGTAAAATGCTTGATTTCGAGAGTGAGCGAAACTAATGAAAACATTGTTGGGGTAAAACCTAAAGGGAAAGACCTAGCACCAAATCCAATTTGCCATCTGATCTAACTTCTGGAGGCAGTCAAAATGATCCTTAGAATTCTTCCCTACCTTATTCCTGTGCTGAGATACAGGCTGCTCCAACCTGCTGTAAAATGCTTGATTTCGAGAGTGAGCGAAACTAATGAAAACATTGTTGGGGTAAAACCTAAAGGGAAAGACCTAGCACCAAATCCAATTTGCCATCTGATCTAACTTCTGGAGGCAGTCAAAATGAGCCTTAGAATTCTTCCCTACCTTATTCCTGTGCTGAGATACAGGCTGCTCCAACCTGCTGTAAAATGCTTGATTTCGAGAGTGAGCGAAACTAATGAAAACATTGTTGGGGTAAAACCTAAAGGGAAAGACCTAGCACCAAATCCAATTTGCCATCTGATCTAACTTCTGGAGGCAATCAAAATGAGCCTTAGAATTCTTCCCTACCTTATTCCTGTGCTGAGATACAGGCTGCTCCAACCTGCTGTAAAATGCTTGATTTCGAGAGTGAGCGAAACTAATGAAAACATTGTTGGGGTAAAACCTAAAGGGAAAGACCTAGCACCAAATCCAATTTGCCATCTGATCTAACTTCTGGAGGCAGTCAAAATGAGCCTTAGAATTCTTCCCTACCTTATTCCTGTGCTGAGATACAGGCTGCTCCAACCTGCTGTAAAATGCTTGATTTCGAGAGTGAGCGAAACTAATGAAAACATTGTTGGGGTAAAACCTAAAGGGAAAGACCTAGCACCAAATCCAATTTGCCATCTGATCTAACTTCTGGAGGCAGTCAAAATGAGCCTTAGAATTCTTCCCTACCTTATTCCTGTGCTGAGATACAGGCTGCTCCAACCTGCTGTAAAATGCTTGATTTCCAGAGTGAGCGAAACTAATGAAAACATTGTTGGGGTAAAACCTAAAGGGAAAGACCTAGCACCAAATCCAATTTGCCATCTGATCTAACTTCTGGAGGCAGTCAAAATGAGCCTTAGAATTCTTCCCTACCTCATTCCTGTGCTGAGATACAGGCTGCTCCAACCTGCTGTAAAATGCTTGATTTCCAGAGTGAGCGAAACTAATGAAAACATTGTTGGGGTAAAACCTAAAGGGAAAGACCTAGCACCAAATCCAATTTGCCATCTGATCTAACTTCTGGAGGCAGTCAAAATGAGCCTTAGAATTCTTCCCTACCTTATTCCTGTGCTGAGATACAGGCTGCTCCAACCTGCTGTAAAATGCTTGATTTCGAGAGTGAGCGAAACTAATGAAAACATTGTTGGGGTAAAACCTAAAGGGAAAGACCTAGCACCAAATCCAATTTGCCATCTGATCTAACTTCTGGAGGCAGTCAAAATGAGCCTTAGAATTCTTCCCTACCTTATTCCTGTGCTGAGATACAGGCTGCTCCAACCTGCTGTAAAATGCTTGATTTCGAGAGTGAGCGAAACTAATGAAAACATTGTTGGGGTAAAACCTAAAGGGAAAGACCTAGCACCAAATCCAATTTGCCATCTGATCTAACTTCTGGAGGCAGTCAAAATGATCCTTAGAATTCTTCCCTACCTTATTCCTGTGCTGAGATACAGGCTGCTCCAACCTGCTGTAAAATGCTTGATTTCGAGAGTGAGCGAAACTAATGAAAACATTGTTGGGGTAAAACCTAAAGGGAAAGACCTAGCACCAAATCCAATTTGCCATCTGATCTAACTTCTGGAGGCAGTCAAAATGAGCCTTAGAATTCTTCCCTACCTTATTCCTGTGCTGAGATACAGGCTGCTCCAACCTGCTGTAAAATGCTTGATTTCGAGAGTGAGCGAAACTAATGAAAACATTGTTGGGGTAAAACCTAAAGGGAAAGACCTAGCACCAAATCCAATTTGCCATCTGATCTAACTTCTGGAGGCAGTCAAAATGAGCCTTAGAATTCTTCCCTACCTTATTCCTGTGCTGAGATACAGGCTGCTCCAACCTGCTGTAAAATGCTTGATTTCGAGAGTGAGCGAAACTAATGAAAACATTGTTGGGGTAAAACCTAAAGGGAAAGACCTAGCACCAAATCCAATTTGCCATCTGATCTAACTTCTGGAGGCAGTCAAAATGAGCCTTAGAATTCTTCCCTACCTTATTCCTGTGCTGAGATACAGGCTGCTCCAACCTGCTGTAAAATGCTTGATTTCGAGAGTGAGCGAAACTAATGAAAACATTGTTGGGGTAAAACCTAAAGGGAAAGACCTAGCACCAAATCCAATTTGCCATCTGATCTAACTTCTGGAGGCAGTCAAAATGATCCTTAGAATTCTTCCCTACCTTATTCCTGTGCTGAGATACAGGCTGCTCCAACCTGCTGTAAAATGCTTGATTTCGAGAGTGAGCGAAACTAATGAAAACATTGTTGGGGTAAAACCTAAAGGGAAAGACCTAGCACCAAATCCAATTTGCCATCTGATCTAACTTCTGGAGGCAGTCAAAATGAGCCTTAGAATTCTTCCCTACCTTATTCCTGTGCTGAGATACAGGCTGCTCCAACCTGCTGTAAAATGCTTGATTTCGAGAGTGAGCGAAACTAATGAAAACATTGTTGGGGTAAAACCTAAAGGGAAAGACCTAGCACCAAATCCAATTTGCCATCTGATCTAACTTCTGGAGGCAATCAAAATGAGCCTTAGAATTCTTCCCTACCTTATTCCTGTGCTGAGATACAGGCTGCTCCAACCTGCTGTAAAATGCTTGATTTCGAGAGTGAGCGAAACTAATGAAAACATTGTTGGGGTAAAACCTAAAGGGAAAGACCTAGCACCAAATCCAATTTGCCATCTGATCTAACTTCTGGAGGCAGTCAAAATGAGCCTTAGAATTCTTCCCTACCTTATTCCTGTGCTGAGATACAGGCTGCTCCAACCTGCTGTAAAATGCTTGATTTCGAGAGTGAGCGAAACTAATGAAAACATTGTTGGGGTAAAACCTAAAGGGAAAGACCTAGCACCAAATCAAATTTGCCATCTGATCTAACTTCTGGAGGCAGTCAAAATGATCCTTAGAATTCTTCCCTACCTTATTCCTGTGCTGAGATACAGGCTGCTCCAACCTGCTGTAAAAATGCTTGATTTCGAGAGTGAGCGAAACTAATGAAAACATTGTTGGGGTAAAACCTAAAGGGAAAGACCTAGCACCAAATCCAATTTGCCATCTGATCTAACTTCTGGAGGCAGTCAAAATGAGCCTTAGAATTCTTCCCTACCTTATTCCTGTGCTGAGATACAGGCTGCTCCAACCTGCTGTAAAATGCTTGATTTCGAGAGTGAGCGAAACTAATGAAAACATTGTTGGGGTAAAACCTAAAGGGAAAGACCTAGCACCAAATCCAATTTGCCATCTGATCTAACTTCTGGAGGCAGTCAAAATGAGCCTTAGAATTCTTCCCTACCTTATTCCTGTGCTGAGATACAGGCTGCTCCAACCTGCTGTAAAATGCTTGATTTCGAGAGTGAGCGAAACTAATGAAAACATTGTTGGGGTAAAACCTAAAGGGAAAGACCTAGCACCAAATCCAATTTGCCATCTGATCTAACTTCTGGAGGCAGTCAAAATGAGCCTTAGAATTCTTCCCTACCTTATTCCTGTGCTGAGATACAGGCTGCTCCAACCTGCTGTAAAATGCTTGATTTCGAGAGTGAGTGAAACTAATGAAAACATTGTTGGGGTAAAACCTAAAGGGAAAGACCTAGCACCAAATCCAATTTGCCATCTGATCTAACTTCTGGAGGCAGTCAAAATGAGCCTTAGAATTCTTCCCTACCTTATTCCTGTGCTGAGATACAGGCTGCTCCAACCTGCTGTAAAATGCTTGATTTCGAGAGTGAGCGAAACTAATGAAAACATTGTTGGGGTAAAACCTAAAGGGAAAGACCTAGCACCAAATCCAATTTGCCATCTGATCTAACTTCTGGAGGCAGTCAAAATGATCCTTAGAATTCTTCCCTACCTTATTCCTGTGCTGAGATACAGGCTGCTCCAACCTGCTGTAAAATGCTTGATTTCGAGAGTGAGCGAAACTAATGAAAACATTGTTGGGGTAAAACCTAAAGGGAAAGACCTAGCACCAAATCCAATTTGCCATCTGATCTAACTTCTGGAGGCAGTCAAAATGATCCTTAGAATTCTTCCCTACCTTATTCCTGTGCTGAGATACAGGCTGCTCCAACCTGCTGTAAAATGCTTGATTTCGAGAGTGAACGAAACTAATGAAAACATTGTTGGGGTAAAACCTAAAGGGAAAGACCTAGCACCAAATCCAATTTGCCATCTGATCTAACTTCTGGAGGCAGTCAAAATGAGCCTTTGAATTCTTCCCCACCTCATTCCTGTGCTGAGATACAGGCTGCTCCAACCTGCTGTAAAATGCTTGATTTCGAGAGTGAGCGAAACTAATGAAAACATTGTTGGGGTAAAACCTAAAGGGAAAGACCTAGCACCAAATCCAATTTGCCATCTGATCTAACTTCTGGAGGCAGTCAAAATGAGCCTTTGAATTCTTCCCTACCTCATTCCTGTGCTGAGATACAGGCTGCTCCAACCTGCTGTAAAATGCTTGATTTCGAGAGTGAGCGAAACTAATGAAAACATTGTTGGGGTAAAACCTAAAGGGAAAGACCTAGCACCAAATCCAATTTGCCATCTGATCTAACTTCTGGAGGCAGTCAAAATGAGCCTTAGAATTCTTCCCTACCTTATTCCTGTGCTGAGATACAGGCTGCTCCAACCTGCTGTAAAATGCTTGATTTCGAGAGTGAGCGAAACTAATGAAAACATTGTTGGGGTAAAACCTAAAGGGAAAGACCTAGCACCAAATCCAATTTGCCATCTGATCTAACTTCTGGAGGCAGTCAAAATGAGCCTTAGAATTCTTCCCTACCTTATTCCTGTGCTGAGATACAGGCTGCTCCAACCTGCTGTAAAATGCTTGATTTCGAGAGTGAGCGAAACTAATGAAAACATTGTTGGGGTAAAACCTAAAGGGAAAGACCTAGCACCAAATCCAATTTGCCATCTGATCTAACTTCTGGAGGCAGTCAAAATGATCCTTAGAATTCTTCCCTACCTTATTCCTGTGCTGAGATACAGGCTGCTCCAACCTGCTGTAAAATGCTTGATTTCGAGAGTGAGCGAAACTAATGAAAACATTGTTGGGGTAAAACCTAAAGGGAAAGACCTAGCACCAAATCCAATTTGCCATCTGATCTAACTTCTGGAGGCAGTCAAAATGATCCTTAGAATTCTTCCCTACCTTATTCCTGTGCTGAGATACAGGCTGCTCCAACCTGCTGTAAAATGCTTGATTTCGAGAGTGAGCGAAACTAATGAAAACATTGTTGGGGTAAAACCTAAAGGGAAAGACCTAGCACCAAATCCAATTTGCCATCTGATCTAACTTCTGGAGGCAGTCAAAATGAGCCTTAGAATTCTTCCCTACCTTATTCCTGTGCTGAGATACAGGCTGCTCCAACCTGCTGTAAAATGCTTGATTTCCAGAGTGAGCGAAACTAATGAAAACATTGTTGGGGTAAAACCTAAAGGGAAAGACCTAGCACCAAATCCAATTTGCCATCTGATCTAACTTCTGGAGGCAGTCAAAATGATCCTTAGAATTCTTCCCTACCTTATTCCTGTGCTGAGATACAGGCTGCTCCAACCTGCTGTAAAATGCTTGATTTCGAGAGTGAGCGAAACTAATGAAAACATTGTTGGGGTAAAACCTAAAGGGAAAGACCTAGCACCAAATCCAATTTGCCATCTGATCTAACTTCTGGAGGCAGTCAAAATGAGCCTTAGAATTCTTCCCTACCTTATTCCTGTGCTGAGATACAGGCTGCTCCAACCTGCTGTAAAATGCTTGATTTCGAGAGTGAGCGAAACTAATGAAAACATTGTTGGGGTAAAACCTAAAGGGAAAGACCTAGCACCAAATCCAATTTGCCATCTGATCTAACTTCTGGAGGCAGTCAAAATGAGCCTTAGAATTCTTCCCTACCTTATTCCTGTGCTGAGATACAGGCTGCTCCAACCTGCTGTAAAATGCTTGATTTCCAGAGTGAGCGAAACTAATGAAAACATTGTTGGGGTAAAACCTAAAGGGAAAGACCTAGCACCAAATCCAATTTGCCATCTGATCTAACTTCTGGAGGCAGTCAAAATGAGCCTTAGAATTCTTCCCTACCTCATTCCTGTGCTGAGATACAGGCTGCTCCAACCTGCTGTAAAATGCTTGATTTCCAGAGTGAGCGAAACTAATGAAAACATTGTTGGGGTAAAACCTAAAGGGAAAGACCTAGCACCAAATCCAATTTGCCATCTGATCTAACTTCTGGAGGCAGTCAAAATGAGCCTTAGAATTCTTCCCTACCTTATTCCTGTGCTGAGATACAGGCTGCTCCAACCTGCTGTAAAATGCTTGATTTCGAGAGTGAGCGAAACTAATGAAAACATTGTTGGGGTAAAACCTAAAGGGAAAGACCTAGCACCAAATCCAATTTGCCATCTGATCTAACTTCTGGAGGCAGTCAAAATGAGCCTTAGAATTCTTCCCTACCTTATTCCTGTGCTGAGATACAGGCTGCTCCAACCTGCTGTAAAATGCTTGATTTCGAGAGTGAGCGAAACTAATGAAAACATTGTTGGGGTAAAACCTAAAGGGAAAGACCTAGCACCAAATCCAATTTGCCATCTGATCTAACTTCTGGAGGCAATCAAAATGAGCCTTAGAATTCTTCCCTACCTTATTCCTGTGCTGAGATACAGGCTGCTCCAACCTGCTGTAAAATGCTTGATTTCGAGAGTGAGCGAAACTAATGAAAACATTGTTGGGGTAAAACCTAAAGGGAAAGACCTAGCACCAAATCCAATTTGCCATCTGATCTAACTTCTGGAGGCAGTCAAAATGAGCCTTAGAATTCTTCCCTACCTTATTCCTGTGCTGAGATACAGGCTGCTCCAACCTGCTGTAAAATGCTTGATTTCGAGAGTGAGCGAAACTAATGAAAACATTGTTGGGGTAAAACCTAAAGGGAAAGACCTAGCACCAAATCAAATTTGCCATCTGATCTAACTTCTGGAGGCAGTCAAAATGATCCTTAGAATTCTTCCCTACCTTATTCCTGTGCTGAGATACAGGCTGCTCCAACCTGCTGTAAAATGCTTGATTTCGAGAGTGAGCGAAACTAATGAAAACATTGTTGGGGTAAAACCTAAAGGGAAAGACCTAGCACCAAATCCAATTTGCCATCTGATCTAACTTCTGGAGGCAGTCAAAATGAGCCTTAGAATTCTTCCCTACCTTATTCCTGTGCTGAGATACAGGCTGCTCCAACCTGCTGTAAAATGCTTGATTTCGAGAGTGAGCGAAACTAATGAAAACATTGTTGGGGTAAAACCTAAAGGGAAAGACCTAGCACCAAATCCAATTTGCCATCTGATCTAACTTCTGGAGGCAGTCAAAATGAGCCTTAGAATTCTTCCCTACCTTATTCCTGTGCTGAGATACAGGCTGCTCCAACCTGCTGTAAAATGCTTGATTTCGAGAGTGAGCGAAACTAATGAAAACATTGTTGGGGTAAAACCTAAAGGGAAAGACCTAGCACCAAATCCAATTTGCCATCTGATCTAACTTCTGGAGGCAGTCAAAATGAGCCTTAGAATTCTTCCCTACCTTATTCCTGTGCTGAGATACAGGCTGCTCCAACCTGCTGTAAAATGCTTGATTTCGAGAGTGAGCGAAACTAATGAAAACATTGTTGGGGTAAAACCTAAAGGGAAAGACCTAGCACCAAATCCAATTTGCCATCTGATCTAACTTCTGGAGGCAGTCAAAATGAGCCTTAGAATTCTTCCCTACCTTATTCCTGTGCTGAGATACAGGCTGCTCCAACCTGCTGTAAAATGCTTGATTTCGAGAGTGAGCGAAACTAATGAAAACATTGTTGGGGTAAAACCTAAAGGGAAAGACCTAGCACCAAATCCAATTTGCCATCTGATCTAACTTCTGGAGGCAGTCAAAATGATCCTTAGAATTCTTCCCTACCTTATTCCTGTGCTGAGATACAGGCTGCTCCAACCTGCTGTAAAATGCTTGATTTCGAGAGTGAGCGAAACTAATGAAAACATTGTTGGGGTAAAACCTAAAGGGAAAGACCTAGCACCAAATCCAATTTGCCATCTGATCTAACTTCTGGAGGCAGTCAAAATGATCCTTAGAATTCTTCCCTACCTTATTCCTGTGCTGAGATACAGGCTGCTCCAACCTGCTGTAAAATGCTTGATTTCGAGAGTGAACGAAACTAATGAAAACATTGTTGGGGTAAAACCTAAAGGGAAAGACCTAGCACCAAATCCAATTTGCCATCTGATCTAACTTCTGGAGGCAGTCAAAATGAGCCTTTGAATTCTTCCCCACCTCATTCCTGTGCTGAGATACAGGCTGCTCCAACCTGCTGTAAAATGCTTGATTTCGAGAGTGAGCGAAACTAATGAAAACATTGTTGGGGTAAAACCTAAAGGGAAAGACCTAGCACCAAATCCAATTTGCCATCTGATCTAACTTCTGGAGGCAGTCAAAATGAGCCTTTGAATTCTTCCCTACCTCATTCCTGTGCTGAGATACAGGCTGCTCCAACCTGCTGTAAAATGCTTGATTTCGAGAGTGAGCGAAACTAATGAAAACATTGTTGGGGTAAAACCTAAAGGGAAAGACCTAGCACCAAATCCAATTTGCCATCTGATCTAACTTCTGGAGGCAGTCAAAATGAGCCTTAGAATTCTTCCCTACCTTATTCCTGTGCTGAGATACAGGCTGCTCCAACCTGCTGTAAAATGCTTGATTTCGAGAGTGAGCGAAACTAATGAAAACATTGTTGGGGTAAAACCTAAAGGGAAAGACCTAGCACCAAATCCAATTTGCCATCTGATCTAACTTCTGGAGGCAGTCAAAATGAGCCTTAGAATTCTTCCCTACCTTATTCCTGTGCTGAGATACAGGCTGCTCCAACCTGCTGTAAAATGCTTGATTTCGAGAGTGAGCGAAACTAATGAAAACATTGTTGGGGTAAAACCTAAAGGGAAAGACCTAGCACCAAATCCAATTTGCCATCTGATCTAACTTCTGGAGGCAGTCAAAATGATCCTTAGAATTCTTCCCTACCTTATTCCTGTGCTGAGATACAGGCTGCTCCAACCTGCTGTAAAATGCTTGATTTCGAGAGTGAGCGAAACTAATGAAAACATTGTTGGGGTAAAACCTAAAGGGAAAGACCTAGCACCAAATCCAATTTGCCATCTGATCTAACTTCTGGAGGCAGTCAAAATGATCCTTAGAATTCTTCCCTACCTTATTCCTGTGCTGAGATACAGGCTGCTCCAACCTGCTGTAAAATGCTTGATTTCGAGAGTGAGCGAAACTAATGAAAACATTGTTGGGGTAAAACCTAAAGGGAAAGACCTAGCACCAAATCCAATTTGCCATCTGATCTAACTTCTGGAGGCAGTCAAAATGAGCCTTAGAATTCTTCCCTACCTTATTCCTGTGCTGAGATACAGGCTGCTCCAACCTGCTGTAAAATGCTTGATTTCCAGAGTGAGCGAAACTAATGAAAACATTGTTGGGGTAAAACCTAAAGGGAAAGACCTAGCACCAAATCCAATTTGCCATCTGATCTAACTTCTGGAGGCAGTCAAAATGATCCTTAGAATTCTTCCCTACCTTATTCCTGTGCTGAGATACAGGCTGCTCCAACCTGCTGTAAAATGCTTGATTTCGAGAGTGAGCGAAACTAATGAAAACATTGTTGGGGTAAAACCTAAAGGGAAAGACCTAGCACCAAATCCAATTTGCCATCTGATCTAACTTCTGGAGGCAGTCAAAATGAGCCTTAGAATTCTTCCCTACCTTATTCCTGTGCTGAGATACAGGCTGCTCCAACCTGCTGTAAAATGCTTGATTTCCAGAGTGAGCGAAACTAATGAAAACATTGTTGGGGTAAAACCTAAAGGGAAAGACCTAGCACCAAATCCAATTTGCCATCTGATCTAACTTCTGGAGGCAGTCAAAATGAGCCTTAGAATTCTTCCCTACCTTATTCCTGTGCTGAGATACAGGCTGCTCCAACCTGCTGTAAAATGCTTGATTTCCAGAGTGAGCGAAACTAATGAAAACATTGTTGGGGTAAAACCTAAAGGGAAAGACCTAGCACCAAATCCAATTTGCCATCTGATCTAACTTCTGGAGGCAGTCAAAATGAGCCTTAGAATTCTTCCCTACCTCATTCCTGTGCTGAGATACAGGCTGCTCCAACCTGCTGTAAAATGCTTGATTTCCAGAGTGAGCGAAACTAATGAAAACATTGTTGGGGTAAAACCTAAAGGGAAAGACCTAGCACCAAATCCAATTTGCCATCTGATCTAACTTCTGGAGGCAGTCAAAATGAGCCTTAGAATTCTTCCCTACCTTATTCCTGTGCTGAGATACAGGCTGCTCCAACCTGCTGTAAAATGCTTGATTTCGAGAGTGAGCGAAACTAATGAAAACATTGTTGGGGTAAAACCTAAAGGGAAAGACCTAGCACCAAATCCAATTTGCCATCTGATCTAACTTCTGGAGGCAGTCAAAATGAGCCTTAGAATTCTTCCCTACCTTATTCCTGTGCTGAGATACAGGCTGCTCCAACCTGCTGTAAAATGCTTGATTTCGAGAGTGAGCGAAACTAATGAAAACATTGTTGGGGTAAAACCTAAAGGGAAAGACCTAGCACCAAATCCAATTTGCCATCTGATCTAACTTCTGGAGGCAGTCAAAATGAGCCTTAGAATTCTTCCCTACCTTATTCCTGTGCTGAGATACAGGCTGCTCCAACCTGCTGTAAAATGCTTGATTTCGAGAGTGAGCGAAACTAATGAAAACATTGTTGGGGTAAAACCTAAAGGGAAAGACCTAGCACCAAATCCAATTTGCCATCTGATCTAACTTCTGGAGGCAGTCAAAATGAGCCTTAGAATTCTTCCCTACCTTATTCCTGTGCTGAGATACAGGCTGCTCCAACCTGCTGTAAAATGCTTGATTTCGAGAGTGAGCGAAACTAATGAAAACATTGTTGGGGTAAAACCTAAAGGGAAAGACCTAGCACCAAATCCAATTTGCCATCTGATCTAACTTCTGGAGGCAGTCAAAATGATCCTTAGAATTCTTCCCTACCTTATTCCTGTGCTGAGATACAGGCTGCTCCAACCTGCTGTAAAATGCTTGATTTCGAGAGTGAGCGAAACTAATGAAAACATTGTTGGGGTAAAACCTAAAGGGAAAGACCTAGCACCAAATCCAATTTGCCATCTGATCTAACTTCTGGAGGCAGTCAAAATGAGCCTTAGAATTCTTCCCTACCTTATTCCTGTGCTGAGATACAGGCTGCTCCAACCTGCTGTAAAATGCTTGATTTCGAGAGTGAGCGAAACTAATGAAAACATTGTTGGGGTAAAACCTAAAGGGAAAGACCTAGCACCAAATCCAATTTGCCATCTGATCTAACTTCTGGAGGCAGTCAAAATGAGCCTTAGAATTCTTCCCTACCTTATTCCTGTGCTGAGATACAGGCTGCTCCAACCTGCTGTAAAATGCTTGATTTCGAGAGTGAGCGAAACTAATGAAAACATTGTTGGGGTAAAACCTAAAGGGAAAGACCTAGCACCAAATCCAATTTGCCATCTGATCTAACTTCTGGAGGCAGTCAAAATGATCCTTAGAATTCTTCCCTACCTTATTCCTGTGCTGAGATACAGGCTGCTCCAACCTGCTGTAAAATGCTTGATTTCGAGAGTGAGCGAAACTAATGAAAACATTGTTGGGGTAAAACCTAAAGGGAAAGACCTAGCACCAAATCCAATTTGCCATCTGATCTAACTTCTGGAGGCAGTCAAAATGAGCCTTAGAATTCTTCCCTACCTTATTCCTGTGCTGAGATACAGGCTGCTCCAACCTGCTGTAAAATGCTTGATTTCGAGAGTGAGCGAAACTAATGAAAACATTGTTGGGGTAAAACCTAAAGGGAAAGACCTAGCACCAAATCCAATTTGCCATCTGATCTAACTTCTGGAGGCAGTCAAAATGAGCCTTAGAATTCTTCCCTACCTTATTCCTGTGCTGAGATACAGGCTGCTCCAACCTGCTGTAAAATGCTTGATTTCGAGAGTGAGCGAAACTAATGAAAACATTGTTGGGGTAAAACCTAAAGGGAAAGACCTAGCACCAAATCCAATTTGCCATCTGATCTAACTTCTGGAGGCAGTCAAAATGAGCCTTAGAATTCTTCCCTACCTTATTCCTGTGCTGAGATACAGGCTGCTCCAACCTGCTGTAAAATGCTTGATTTCGAGAGTGAGCGAAACTAATGAAAACATTGTTGGGGTAAAACCTAAAGGGAAAGACCTAGCACCAAATCCAATTTGCCATCTGATCTAACTTCTGGAGGCAGTCAAAATGAGCCTTAGAATTCTTCCCTACCTTATTCCTGTGCTGAGATACAGGCTGCTCCAACCTGCTGTAAAATGCTTGATTTCGAGAGTGAGCGAAACTAATGAAAACATTGTTGGGGTAAAACCTAAAGGGAAAGACCTAGCACCAAATCCAATTTGCCATCTGATCTAACTTCTGGAGGCAGTCAAAATGAGCCTTAGAATTCTTCCCTACCTTATTCCTGTGCTGAGATACAGGCTGCTCCAACCTGCTGTAAAATGCTTGATTTCGAGAGTGAGCGAAACTAACGAAAACATTGTTGGGGTAAAACCTAAAGGGAAAGACCTAGCACCAAATCCAATTTGCCATCTGATCTAACTTCTGGAGGCAGTCAAAATGAGCCTTAGAATTCTTCCCTACCTTATTCCTGTGCTGAGATACAGGCTGCTCCAACCTGCTGTAAAATGCTTGATTTCGAGAGTGAGCGAAACTAATGAAAACATTGTTGGGGTAAAACCTAAAGGGAAAGACCTAGCACCAAATCCAATTTGCCATCTGATCTAACTTCTGGAGGCAGTCAAAATGAGCCTTAGAATTCTTCCCTACCTTATTCCTGTGCTGAGATACAGGCTGCTCCAACCTGCTGTAAAATGCTTGATTTCGAGAGTGAACGAAACTAATGAAAACATTGTTGGGGTAAAACCTAAAGGGAAAGACCTAGCACCAAATCCAATTTGCCATCTGATCTAACTTCTGGAGGCAGTCAAAATGAGCCTTTGAATTCTTCCCCACCTCATTCCTGTGCTGAGATACAGGCTGCTCCAACCTGCTGTAAAATGCTTGATTTCGAGAGTGAGCGAAACTAATGAAAACATTGTTGGGGTAAAACCTAAAGGGAAAGACCTAGCACCAAATCCAATTTGCCATCTGATCTAACTTCTGGAGGCAGTCAAAATGAGCCTTAGAATTCTTCCCTACCTTATTCCTGTGCTGAGATACAGGCTGCTCCAACCTGCTGTAAAATGCTTGATTTCGAGAGTGAGCGAAACTAATGAAAACATTGTTGGGGTAAAACCTAAAGGGAAAGACCTAGCACCAAATCCAATTTGCCATCTGATCTAACTTCTGGAGGCAGTCAAAATGAGCCTTAGAATTCTTCCCTACCTTATTCCTGTGCTGAGATACAGGCTGCTCCAACCTGCTGTAAAATGCTTGATTTCGAGAGTGAGCGAAACTAATGAAAACATTGTTGGGGTAAAACCTAAAGGGAAAGACCTAGCACCAAATCCAATTTGCCATCTGATCTAACTTCTGGAGGCAGTCAAAATGAGCCTTAGAATTCTTCCCTACCTTATTCCTGTGCTGAGATACAGGCTGCTCCAACCTGCTGTAAAATGCTTGATTTCGAGAGTGAGCGAAACTAATGAAAACATTGTTGGGGTAAAACCTAAAGGGAAAGACCTAGCACCAAATCCAATTTGCCATCTGATCTAACTTCTGGAGGCAGTCAAAATGAGCCTTAGAATTCTTCCCTACCTCATTCCTGTGCTGAGATACAGGCTGCTCCAACCTGCTGTAAAATGCTTGATTTCGAGAGTGAGCGAAACTAATGAAAACATTGTTGGGGTAAAACCTAAAGGGAAAGACCTAGCACCAAATCCAATTTGCCATCTGATCTAACTTCTGGAGGCAGTCAAAATGAGCCTTAGAATTCTTCCCTACCTTATTCCTGTGCTGAGATACAGGCTGCTCCAACCTGCTGTAAAATGCTTGATTTCGAGAGTGAGCGAAACTAATGAAAACATTGTTGGGGTAAAACCTAAAGGGAAAGACCTAGCACCAAATCCAATTTGCCATCTGATCTAACTTCTGGAGGCAGTCAAAATGAGCCTTAGAATTCTTCCCTACCTTATTCCTGTGCTGAGATACAGGCTGCTCCAACCTGCTGTAAAATGCTTGATTTCGAGAGTGAGCGAAACTAATGAAAACATTGTTGGGGTAAAACCTAAAGGGAAAGACCTAGCACCAAATCCAATTTGCCATCTGATCTAACTTCTGGAGGCAGTCAAAATGAGCCTTAGAATTCTTCCCTACCTCATTCCTGTGCTGAGATACAGGCTGCTCCAACCTGCTGTAAAATGCTTGATTTCGAGAGTGAGCGAAACTAATGAAAACATTGTTGGGGTAAAACCTAAAGGGAAAGACCTAGCACCAAATCCAATTTGCCCTCTGATCTAACTTCTGGAGGCAGTCAAAATGAGCCTTAGAATTCTTCCCTACCTCATTCCTGTGCTGAGATACAGGCTGCTCCAACCTGCTGTAAAATGCTTGATTTCGAGAGTGAGCGAAACTAATGAAAACATTGTTGGGGTAAAACCTAAAGGGAAAGACCTAGCACCAAATCCAATTTGCCATCTGATCTAACTTCTGGAGGCAGTCAAAATGAGCCTTAGAATTCTTCCCTACCTTATTCCTGTGCTGAGATACAGGCTGCTCCAACCTGCTGTAAAATGCTTGATTTCGAGAGTGAGCGAAACTAATGAAAACATTGTTGGGGTAAAACCTAAAGGGAAAGACCTAGCACCAAATCCAATTTGCCATCTGATCTAACTTCTGGAGGCAGTCAAAATGAGCCTTAGAATTCTTCCCTACCTTATTCCTGTGCTGAGATACAGGCTGCTCCAACCTGCTGTAAAATGCTTGATTTCGAGAGTGAGCGAAACTAATGAAAACATTGTTGGGGTAAAACCTAAAGGGAAAGACCTAGCACCAAATCCAATTTGCCATCTGATCTAACTTCTGGAGGCAGTCAAAATGAGCCTTAGAATTCTTCCCTACCTTATTCCTGTGCTGAGATACAGGCTGCTCCAACATGCTGTAAAATGCTTGATTTCGAGAGTGAGCGAAACTAATGAAAACATTGTTGGGGTAAAACCTAAAGGGAAAGACCTAGCACCAAATCCAATTTGCCATCTGATCTAACTTCTGGAGGCAGTCAAAATGAGCCTTAGAATTCTTCCCTACCTTATTCCTGTGCTGAGATACAGGCTGCTCCAACCTGCTGTAAAATGCTTGATTTCGAGAGTGAGCGAAACTAATGAAAACATTGTTGGGGTAAAACCTAAAGGGAAAGACCTAGCACCAAATCCAATTTGCCATCTGATCTAACTTCTGGAGGCAGTCAAAATGAGCCTTAGAATTCTTCCCTACCTTATTCCTGTGCTGAGATACAGGCTGCTCCAACCTGCTGTAAAATGCTTGATTTCGAGAGTGAGCGAAACTAATGAAAACATTGTTGGGGTAAAACCTAAAGGGAAAGACCTAGCACCAAATCCAATTTGCCATCTGATCTAACTTCTGGAGGCAGTCAAAATGAGCCTTAGAATTCTTCCCTACCTTATTCCTGTGCTGAGATACAGGCTGCTCCAACCTGCTGTAAAATGCTTGATTTCGAGAGTGAGCGAAACTAATGAAAACATTGTTGGGGTAAAACCTAAAGGGAAAGACCTAGCACCAAATCCAATTTGCCATCTGATCTAACTTCTGGAGGCAGTCAAAATGAGCCTTAGAATTCTTCCCTACCTTATTCCTGTGCTGAGATACAGGCTGCTCCAACCTGCTGTAAAATGCTTGATTTCGAGAGTGAGCGAAACTAATGAAAACATTGTTGGGGTAAAACCTAAAGGGAAAGACCTAGCACCAAATCCAATTTGCCATCTGATCTAACTTCTGGAGGCAGTCAAAATGAGCCTTAGAATTCTTCCCTACCTTATTCCTGTGCTGAGATACAGGCTGCTCCAACCTGCTGTAAAATGCTTGATTTCGAGAGTGAGCGAAACTAATGAAAACATTGTTGGGGTAAAACCTAAAGGGAAAGACCTAGCACCAAATCCAATTTGCCATCTGATCTAACTTCTGGAGGCAGTCAAAATGAGCCTTAGAATTCTTCCCTACCTTATTCCTGTGCTGAGATACAGGCTGCTCCAACCTGCTGTAAAATGCTTGATTTCGAGAGTGAGCGAAACTAATGAAAACATTGTTGGGGTAAAACCTAAAGGGAAAGACCTAGCACCAAATCCAATTTGCCATCTGATCTAACTTCTGGAGGCAGTCAAAATGAGCCTTAGAATTCTTCCCTACCTTATTCCTGTGCTGAGATACAGGCTGCTCCAACCTGCTGTAAAATGCTTGATTTCGAGAGTGAGCGAAACTAATGAAAACATTGTTGGGGTAAAACCTAAAGGGAAAGACCTAGCACCAAATCCAATTTGCCATCTGATCTAACTTCTGGAGGCAGTCAAAATGAGCCTTAGAATTCTTCCCTACCTTATTCCTGTGCTGAGATACAGGCTGCTCCAACCTGCTGTAAAATGCTTGATTTCGAGAGTGAGCGAAACTAATGAAAACATTGTTGGGGTAAAACCTAAAGGGAAAGACCTAGCACCAAATCCAATTTGCCATCTGATCTAACTTCTGGAGGCAGTCAAAATGAGCCTTAGAATTCTTCCCTACCTTATTCCTGTGCTGAGATACAGGCTGCTCCAACCTGCTGTAAAATGCTTGATTTCGAGAGTGAGCGAAACTAATGAAAACATTGTTGGGGTAAAACCTAAAGGGAAAGACCTAGCACCAAATCCAATTTGCCATCTGATCTAACTTCTGGAGGCAGTCAAAATGAGCCTTAGAATTCTTCCCTACCTTATTCCTGTGCTGAGATACAGGCTGCTCCAACCTGCTGTAAAATGCTTGATTTCGAGAGTGAGCGAAACTAATGAAAACATTGTTGGGGTAAAACCTAAAGGGAAAGACCTAGCACCAAATCCAATTTGCCATCTGATCTAACTTCTGGAGGCAGTCAAAATGAGCCTTAGAATTCTTCCCTACCTTATTCCTGTGCTGAGATACAGGCTGCTCCAACCTGCTGTAAAATGCTTGATTTCGAGAGTGAGCGAAACTAATGAAAACATTGTTGGGGTAAAACCTAAAGGGAAAGACCTAGCACCAAATCCAATTTGCCATCTGATCTAACTTCTGGAGGCAGTCAAAATGAGCCTTAGAATTCTTCCCTACCTTATTCCTGTGCTGAGATACAGGCTGCTCCAACCTGCTGTAAAATGCTTGATTTCGAGAGTGAGCGAAACTAATGAAAACATTGTTGGGGTAAAACCTAAAGGGAAAGACCTAGCACCAAATCCAATTTGCCATCTGATCTAACTTCTGGAGGCAGTCAAAATGAGCCTTAGAATTCTTCCCTACCTTATTCCTGTGCTGAGATACAGGCTGCTCCAACCTGCTGTAAAATGCTTGATTTCGAGAGTGAGCGAAACTAATGAAAACATTGTTGGGGTAAAACCTAAAGGGAAAGACCTAGCACCAAATCCAATTTGCCATCTGATCTAACTTCTGGAGGCAGTCAAAATGAGCCTTAGAATTCTTCCCTACCTTATTCCTGTGCTGAGATACAGGCTGCTCCAACCTGCTGTAAAATGCTTGATTTCGAGAGTGAGCGAAACTAATGAAAACATTGTTGGGGTAAAACCTAAAGGGAAAGACCTAGCACCAAATCCAATTTGCCATCTGATCTAACTTCTGGAGGCAGTCAAAATGAGCCTTAGAATTCTTCCCTACCTTATTCCTGTGCTGAGATACAGGCTGCTCCAACCTGCTGTAAAATGCTTGATTTCGAGAGTGAGCGAAACTAATGAAAACATTGTTGGGGTAAAACCTAAAGGGAAAGACCTAGCACCAAATCCAATTTGCCATCTGATCTAACTTCTGGAGGCAGTCAAAATGAGCCTTAGAATTCTTCCCTACCTTATTCCTGTGCTGAGATACAGGCTGCTCCAACCTGCTGTAAAATGCTTGATTTCGAGAGTGAGCGAAACTAATGAAAACATTGTTGGGGTAAAACCTAAAGGGAAAGACCTAGCACCAAATCCAATTTGCCATCTGATCTAACTTCTGGAGGCAGTCAAAATGAGCCTTAGAATTCTTCCCTACCTTATTCCTGTGCTGAGATACAGGCTGCTCCAACCTGCTGTAAAATGCTTGATTTCGAGAGTGAGCGAAACTAATGAAAACATTGTTGGGGTAAAACCTAAAGGGAAAGACCTAGCACCAAATCCAATTTGCCATCTGATCTAACTTCTGGAGGCAGTCAAAATGAGCCTTAGAATTCTTCCCTACCTTATTCCTGTGCTGAGATACAGGCTGCTCCAACCTGCTGTAAAATGCTTGATTTCGAGAGTGAGCGAAACTAATGAAAACATTGTTGGGGTAAAACCTAAAGGGAAAGACCTAGCACCAAATCCAATTTGCCATCTGATCTAACTTCTGGAGGCAGTCAAAATGAGCCTTAGAATTCTTCCCTACCTTATTCCTGTGCTGAGATACAGGCTGCTCCAACCTGCTGTAAAATGCTTGATTTCGAGAGTGAGCGAAACTAATGAAAACATTGTTGGGGTAAAACCTAAAGGGAAAGACCTAGCACCAAATCCAATTTGCCATCTGATCTAACTTCTGGAGGCAGTCAAAATGAGCCTTAGAATTCTTCCCTACCTTATTCCTGTGCTGAGATACAGGCTGCTCCAACCTGCTGTAAAATGCTTGATTTCGAGAGTGAGCGAAACTAATGAAAACATTGTTGGGGTAAAACCTAAAGGGAAAGACCTAGCACCAAATCCAATTTGCCATCTGATCTAACTTCTGGAGGCAGTCAAAATGAGCCTTAGAATTCTTCCCTACCTTATTCCTGTGCTGAGATACAGGCTGCTCCAACCTGCTGTAAAATGCTTGATTTCGAGAGTGAGCGAAACTAATGAAAACATTGTTGGGGTAAAACCTAAAGGGAAAGACCTAGCACCAAATCCAATTTGCCATCTGATCTAACTTCTGGAGGCAGTCAAAATGAGCCTTAGAATTCTTCCCTACCTTATTCCTGTGCTGAGATACAGGCTGCTCCAACCTGCTGTAAAATGCTTGATTTCGAGAGTGAGCGAAACTAATGAAAACATTGTTGGGGTAAAACCTAAAGGGAAAGACCTAGCACCAAATCCAATTTGCCATCTGATCTAACTTCTGGAGGCAGTCAAAATGAGCCTTAGAATTCTTCCCTACCTTATTCCTGTGCTGAGATACAGGCTGCTCCAACCTGCTGTAAAATGCTTGATTTCGAGAGTGAGCGAAACTAATGAAAACATTGTTGGGGTAAAACCTAAAGGGAAAGACCTAGCACCAAATCCAATTTGCCATCTGATCTAACTTCTGGAGGCAGTCAAAATGAGCCTTAGAATTCTTCCCTACCTTATTCCTGTGCTGAGATACAGGCTGCTCCAACCTGCTGTAAAATGCTTGATTTCGAGAGTGAGCGAAACTAATGAAAACATTGTTGGGGTAAAACCTAAAGGGAAAGACCTAGCACCAAATCCAATTTGCCATCTGATCTAACTTCTGGAGGCAGTCAAAATGAGCCTTAGAATTCTTCCCTACCTTATTCCTGTGCTGAGATACAGGCTGCTCCAACCTGCTGTAAAATGCTTGATTTCGAGAGTGAGCGAAACTAATGAAAACATTGTTGGGGTAAAACCTAAAGGGAAAGACCTAGCACCAAATCCAATTTGCCATCTGATCTAACTTCTGGAGGCAGTCAAAATGAGCCTTAGAATTCTTCCCTACCTTATTCCTGTGCTGAGATACAGGCTGCTCCAACCTGCTGTAAAATGCTTGATTTCGAGAGTGAGCGAAACTAATGAAAACATTGTTGGGGTAAAACCTAAAGGGAAAGACCTAGCACCAAATCCAATTTGCCATCTGATCTAACTTCTGGAGGCAGTCAAAATGAGCCTTAGAATTCTTCCCTACCTTATTCCTGTGCTGAGATACAGGCTGCTCCAACCTGCTGTAAAATGCTTGATTTCGAGAGTGAGCGAAACTAATGAAAACATTGTTGGGGTAAAACCTAAAGGGAAAGACCTAGCACCAAATCCAATTTGCCATCTGATCTAACTTCTGGAGGCAGTCAAAATGAGCCTTAGAATTCTTCCCTACCTTATTCCTGTGCTGAGATACAGGCTGCTCCAACCTGCTGTAAAATGCTTGATTTCGAGAGTGAGCGAAACTAATGAAAACATTGTTGGGGTAAAACCTAAAGGGAAAGACCTAGCACCAAATCCAATTTGCCATCTGATCTAACTTCTGGAGGCAGTCAAAATGAGCCTTAGAATTCTTCCCTACCTTATTCCTGTGCTGAGATACAGGCTGCTCCAACCTGCTGTAAAATGCTTGATTTCGAGAGTGAGCGAAACTAATGAAAACATTGTTGGGGTAAAACCTAAAGGGAAAGACCTAGCACCAAATCCAATTTGCCATCTGATCTAACTTCTGGAGGCAGTCAAAATGAGCCTTAGAATTCTTCCCTACCTTATTCCTGTGCTGAGATACAGGCTGCTCCAACCTGCTGTAAAATGCTTGATTTCGAGAGTGAGCGAAACTAATGAAAACATTGTTGGGGTAAAACCTAAAGGGAAAGACCTAGCACCAAATCCAATTTGCCATCTGATCTAACTTCTGGAGGCAGTCAAAATGAGCCTTAGAATTCTTCCCTACCTTATTCCTGTGCTGAGATACAGGCTGCTCCAACCTGCTGTAAAATGCTTGATTTCGAGAGTGAGCGAAACTAATGAAAACATTGTTGGGGTAAAACCTAAA
>NW_027144515.1:0-36361 GCF_026170545.1 Melanerpes formicivorus | reverse complement strand
GCTTGATTTCGAGAGTGAGCGAAACTAATGAAAACATTGTTGGGGTAAAACCTAAAGGGAAAGACCTAGCACCAAATCCAATTTGCCATCTGATCTAACTTCTGGAGGCAGTCAAAATGATCCTTAGAATTCTTCCCTACCTTATTCCTGTGCTGAGATACAGGCTGCTCCAACCTGCTGTAAAATGCTTGATTTCGAGAGTGAGCGAAACTAATGAAAACATTGTTGGGGTAAAACCTAAAGGGAAAGACCTAGCACCAAATCCAATTTGCCATCTGATCTAACTTCTGGAGGCAGTCAAAATGATCCTTAGAATTCTTCCCTACCTTATTCCTGTGCTGAGATACAGGCTGCTCCAACCTGCTGTAAAATGCTTGATTTCGAGAGTGAGCGAAACTAATGAAAACATTGTTGGGGTAAAACCTAAAGGGAAAGACCTAGCACCCAAATTCAATTTGCCATCTGATCTAACTTCTGGAGGCAGTCAAAATGATCCTTAGAATTCTTCCCCTACCTTATTCCTGTGCTGAGATACAGGCTGCTCCAACCTGCTGTAAAATGCTTGATTTCGAGAGTGAGCGAAACTAATGAAAACATTGTTGGGGTAAAACCTAAAGGGAAAGACCTAGCACCAAATCCAATTTGCCATCTGATCTAACTTCTGGAGGCAGTCAAAATGATCCTTAGAATTCTTCCCTACCTTATTCCTGTGCTGAGATACAGGCTGCTCCAACCTGCTGTAAAATGCTTGATTTTGAGAGTGAGCGAAACTAATGAAAACATTGTTGGGGTAAAACCTAAAGGGAAAGACCTAGCACCAAATCCAATTTGCCATCTGATCTAACTTCTGGAGGCAGTCAAAATGATCCTTAGAATTCTTCCCTACCTTATTCCTGTGCTGAGATACAGGCTGCTCCAACCTGCTGTAAAATGCTTGATTTCGAGAGTGAGCGAAACTAATGAAAACATTGTTGGGGTAAAACCTAAAGGGAAAGACCTAGCACCAAATTCCATTGGCCATCTGATCTAACTTCTGGAGGCAGTCAAAATGATCCTTAGAATTCTTCCCTACCTTATTCCTGTGCTGAGATACAGGCTGCTCCAACCTGCTGTAAAATGCTTGATTTCGAGAGTGAGCGAAACTAATGAAAACATTGTTGGGGTAAAACCTAAAGGGAAAGACCTAGCACCAAATCCAATTTGCCATCTGATCTAACTTCTGGAGGCAGTCAAAATGATCCTTAGAATTCTTCCCTACCTTATTCCTGTGCTGAGATACAGGCTGCTCCAACCTGCTGTAAAATGCTTGATTTCGAGAGTGAGCGAAACTAATGAAAACATTGTTGGGGTAAAACCTAAAGGGTAAGACCTAGCACCAAATTCCATTGGCCATCTGATCTAACTTCTGGAGGCAGTCAAAATGATCCTTAGAATTCTTCCCTACCTTATTCCTGTGCTGAGATACAGGCTGCTCCAACCTGCTGTAAAATGCTTGATTTCGAGAGTGAGCAAAACTAATGAAAACATTGTTGGGGTAAAACCTAAAGGGAAAGACCTAGCACCAAATTCCATTGGCCATCTGATCTAACTTCTGGAGGCAGTCAAAATGATCCTTAGAATTCTTCCCTACCTTATTCCTGTGCTGAGATACAGGCTGCTCCAACCTGCTGTAAAATGCTTGATTTCGAGAGTGAGCGAAACTAATGAAAACATTGTTGGGGTAAAACCTAAAGGGAAAGACCTAGCACCAAATTCCATTTGCCATCTGATCTAACTTCTGGAGGCAGTCAAAATGATCCTTAGAATTCTTCCCTACCTTATTCCTGTGCTGAGATACAGGCTGCTCCAACCTGCTGTAAAATGCTTGATTTCGAGAGTGAGCGAAACTAATGAAAACATTGTTGGGGTAAAACCTAAAGGGAAAGACCTAGCACCAAATCCAATTTGCCATCTGATCTAACTTCTGGAGGCAGTCAAAATGATCCTTAGAATTCTTCCCTTCCTTATTCCTGTGCTGAGATACAGGCTGCTCCAACCTGCTGTAAAATGCTTGATTTCGAGAGTGAGCGAAACTAATGAAAACATTGTTGGGGTAAAACCTAAAGGGAAAGACCTAGCACCAAATTCCATTGGCCATCTGATCTAACTTCTGGAGGCAGTCAAAATGATCCTTAGAATTCTTCCCTACCTTATTCCTGTGCTGAGATACAGGCTGCTCCAACCTGCTGTAAAATGCTTGATTTCGAGAGTGAGCGAAACTAATGAAAACATTGTTGGGGTAAAACCTAAAGGGAAAGACCTAGCACCAAATCCAATTTGCCATCTGATCTAACTTCTGGAGGCAGTCAAAATGATCCTTAGAATTCTTCCCTACCTTATTCCTGTGCTGAGATACAGGCTGCTCCAACCTGCTGTAAAATGCTTGATTTCGAGAGTGAGCGAAACTAATGAAAACATTGTTGGGGTAAAACCTAAAGGGAAAGACCTAGCACCAAATCCAATTTGCCATCTGATCTAACTTCTGGAGGCAGTCAAAATGATCCTTAGAATTCTTCCCTACCTTATTCCTGTGCTGAGATACAGGCTGCTCCAACCTGCTGTAAAATGCTTGATTTCGAGAGTGAGCGAAACTAATGAAAACATTGTTGGGGTAAAACCTAAAGGGAAAGACCTAGCACCAAATCCAATTTGCCATCTGATCTAACTTCTGGAGGCAGTCAAAATGATCCTTAGAATTCTTCCCTACCTTATTCCTGTGCTGAGATACAGGCTGCTCCAACCTGCTGTAAAATGCTTGATTTCGAGAGTGAGCGAAACTAATGAAAACATTGTTGGGGTAAAACCTAAAGGGAAAGACCTAGCACCAAATCCAATTTGCCATCTGATCTAACTTCTGGAGGCAGTCAAAATGATCCTTAGAATTCTTCCCTACCTTATTCCTGTGCTGAGATACAGGCTGCTCCAACCTGCTGTAAAATGCTTGATTTCGAGAGTGAGCGAAACTAATGAAAACATTGTTGGGGTAAAACCTAAAGGGAAAGACCTAGCACCAAATCCAATTTGCCATCTGATCTAACTTCTGGAGGCAGTCAAAATGATCCTTAGAATTCTTCCCTACCTTATTCCTGTGCTGAGATACAGGCTGCTCCAACCTGCTGTAAAATGCTTGATTTCGAGAGTGAGCGAAACTAATGAAAACATTGTTGGGGTAAAACCTAAAGGGAAAGACCTAGCACCAAATTCAATTTGCCATCTGATCTAACTTCTGGAGGCAGTCAAAATGATCCTTAGAATTCTTCCCTACCTTATTCCTGTGCTGAGATACAGGCTGCTCCAACCTGCTGTAAAATGCTTGATTTCGAGAGTGAGCGAAACTAATGAAAACATTGTTGGGGTAAAACCTAAAGGGAAAGACCTAGCACCAAATCCAATTTGCCATCTGATCTAACTTCTGGAGGCAGTCAAAATGAGTATTTGAATTCTTCCCTACCTTATTCCTGTGCTGAGATACAGGCTGCTCCAACCTGCTGTAAAATGCTTGATTTCGAGAGTGAGCGAAACTAATGAAAACATTGTTGGGGTAAAACCTAAAGGGAAAGACCTAGCACCAAATCCAATTTGCCATCTGATCTAACTTCTGGAGGCAGTCAAAATGATCCTTAGAATTCTTCCCTACCTTATTCCTGTGCTGAGATACAGGCTGCTCCAACCTGCTGTAAAATGCTTGATTTCGAGAGTGAGCGAAACTAATGAAAACATTGTTGGGGTAAAACCTAAAGGGAAAGACCTAGCACCAAATCCAATTTGCCATCTGATCTAACTTCTGGAGGCAGTCAAAATGATCCTTAGAATTCTTCCCTACCTTATTCCTGTGCTGAGATACAGGCTGCTCCAACCTGCTGTAAAATGCTTGATTTCGAGAGTGAGCGAAACTAATGAAAACATTGTTGGGGTAAAACCTAAAGGGAAAGACCTAGCACCAAATCCAATTTGCCATCTGATCTAACTTCTGGAGGCAGTCAAAATGATCCTTAGAATTCTTCCCTACCTTATTCCTGTGCTGAGATACAGGCTGCTCCAACCTGCTGTAAAATGCTTGATTTCGAGAGTGAGCGAAACTAATGAAAACATTGTTGGGGTAAAACCTAAAGGGAAAGACCTAGCACCAAATCCAATTTGCCATCTGATCTAACTTCTGGAGGCAGTCAAAATGATCCTTAGAATTCTTCCCTACCTTATTCCTGTGCTGAGATACAGGCTGCTCCAACCTGCTGTAAAATGCTTGATTTTGAGAGTGAGCGAAACTAATGAAAACATTGTTGGGGTAAAACCTAAAGGGAAAGACCTAGCACCAAATCCAATTTGCCATCTGATCTAACTTCTGGAGGCAGTCAAAATGATCCTTAGAATTCTTCCCTACCTTATTCCTGTGCTGAGATACAGGCTGCTCCAACCTGCTGTAAAATGCTTGATTTCGAGAGTGAGCGAAACTAAGGAAAACATTGTTGGGGTAAAACCTAAAGGGAAAGACCTAGCACCAAATCCAATTTGCCATCTGATCTAACTTCTGGAGGCAGTCAAAATGATCCTTAGAATTCTTCCCTACCTTATTCCTGTGCTGAGATACAGGCTGCTCCAACCTGCTGTAAAATGCTTGATTTCGAGAGTGAGCGAAACTAATGAAAACATTGTTGGGGTAAAACCTAAAGGGAAAGACCTAGCACCAAATCCAATTTGCCATCTGATCTAACTTCTGGAGGCAGTCAAAATGAGTATTTGAATTCTTCCCTACCTTATTCCTGTGCTGAGATACAGGCTGCTCCAACCTGCTGTAAAATGCTTGATTTCGAGAGTGAGCGAAACTAATGAAAACATTGTTGGGGTAAAACCTAAAGGGAAAGACCTAGCACCAAATTCCATTGGCCATCTGATCTAACTTCTGGAGGCAGTCAAAATGATCCTTAGAATTCTTCCCTACCTTATTCCTGTGCTGAGATACAGGCTGCTCCAACCTGCTGTAAAATGCTTGATTTCGAGAGTGAGCGAAACTAATGAAAACATTGTTGGGGTAAAACCTAAAGGGAAAGACCTAGCACCAAATCCAATTTGCCATCTGATCTAACTTCTGGAGGCAGTCAAAATGATCCTTAGAATTCTTCCCTACCTTATTCCTGTGCTGAGATACAGGCTGCTCCAACCTGCTGTAAAATGCTTGATTTCGAGAGTGAGCGAAACTAATGAAAACATTGTTGGGGTAAAACCTAAAGGGTAAGACCTAGCACCAAATTCCATTGGCCATCTGATCTAACTTCTGGAGGCAGTCAAAATGATCCTTAGAATTCTTCCCTACCTTATTCCTGTGCTGAGATACAGGCTGCTCCAACCTGCTGTAAAATGCTTGATTTCGAGAGTGAGCAAAACTAATGAAAACATTGTTGGGGTAAAACCTAAAGGGAAAGACCTAGCACCAAATTCCATTGGCCATCTGATCTAACTTCTGGAGGCAGTCAAAATGATCCTTAGAATTCTTCCCTACCTTATTCCTGTGCTGAGATACAGGCTGCTCCAACCTGCTGTAAAATGCTTGATTTCGAGAGTGAGCGAAACTAATGAAAACATTGTTGGGGTAAAACCTAAAGGGAAAGACCTAGCACCAAATCCAATTTGCCATCTGATCTAACTTCTGGAGGCAGTCAAAATGATCCTTAGAATTCTTCCCTACCTTATTCCTGTGCTGAGATACAGGCTGCTCCAACCTGCTGTAAAATGCTTGATTTCGAGAGTGAGCGAAACTAATGAAAACATTGTTGGGGTAAAACCTAAAGGGAAAGACCTAGCACCAAATCCAATTTGCCATCTGATCTAACTTCTGGAGGCAGTCAAAATGATCCTTAGAATTCTTCCCTACCTTATTCCTGTGCTGAGATACAGGCTGCTCCAACCTGCTGTAAAATGCTTGATTTCGAGAGTGAGCGAAACTAATGAAAACATTGTTGGGGTAAAACCTAAAGGGAAAGACCTAGCACCAAATCCAATTTGCCATCTGATCTAACTTCTGGAGGCAGTCAAAATGAGTATTTGAATTCTTCCCTACCTTATTCCTGTGCTGAGATACAGGCTGCTCCAACCTGCTGTAAAATGCTTGATTTCGAGAGTGAGCGAAACTAATGAAAACATTGTTGGGGTAAAACCTAAAGGGAAAGACCTAGCACCAAATCCAATTTGCCATCTGATCTAACTTCTGGAGGCAGTCAAAATGATCCTTAGAATTCTTCCCTACCTTATTCCTGTGCTGAGATACAGGCTGCTCCAACCTGCTGTAAAATGCTTGATTTCGAGAGTGAGCGAAACTAATGAAAACATTGTTGGGGTAAAACCTAAAGGGAAAGACCTAGCACCAAATCCAATTTGCCATCTGATCTAACTTCTGGAGGCAGTCAAAATGATCCTTAGAATTCTTCCCTACCTTATTCCTGTGCTGAGATACAGGCTGCTCCAACCTGCTGTAAAATGCTTGATTTCGAGAGTGAGCGAAACTAATGAAAACATTGTTGGGGTAAAACCTAAAGGGAAAGACCTAGCACCAAATTCCATTGGCCATCTGATCTAACTTCTGGAGGCAGTCAAAATGATCCTTAGAATTCTTCCCTACCTTATTCCTGTGCTGAGATACAGGCTGCTCCAACCTGCTGTAAAATGCTTGATTTCGAGAGTGAGCGAAACTAATGAAAACATTGTTGGGGTAAAACCTAAAGGGAAAGACCTAGCACCAAATCCAATTTGCCATCTGATCTAACTTCTGGAGGCAGTCAAAATGATCCTTAGAATTCTTCCCTACCTTATTCCTGTGCTGAGATACAGGCTGCTCCAACCTGCTGTAAAATGCTTGATTTCGAGAGTGAGCGAAACTAATGAAAACATTGTTGGGGTAAAACCTAAAGGGAAAGACCTAGCACCAAATCCAATTTGCCATCTGATCTAACTTCTGGAGGCAGTCAAAATGATCCTTAGAATTCTTCCCTACCTTATTCCTGTGCTGAGATACAGGCTGCTCCAACCTGCTGTAAAATGCTTGATTTCGAGAGTGAGCGAAACTAATGAAAACATTGTTGGGGTAAAACCTAAAGGGAAAGACCTAGCACCAAATCCAATTTGCCATCTGATCTAACTTCTGGAGGCAGTCAAAATGATCCTTAGAATTCTTCCCTACCTTATTCCTGTGCTGAGATACAGGCTGCTCCAACCTGCTGTAAAATGCTTGATTTCGAGAGTGAGCGAAACTAATGAAAACATTGTTGGGGTAAAACCTAAAGGGAAAGACCTAGCACCAAATCCAATTTGCCATCTGATCTAACTTCTGGAGGCAGTCAAAATGATCCTTAGAATTCTTCCCTACCTTATTCCTGTGCTGAGATACAGGCTGCTCCAACCTGCTGTAAAATGCTTGATTTCGAGAGTGAGCGAAACTAATGAAAACATTGTTGGGGTAAAACCTAAAGGGAAAGACCTAGCACCAAATTCCATTGGCCATCTGATCTAACTTCTGGAGGCAGTCAAAATGATCCTTAGAATTCTTCCCTACCTTATTCCTGTGCTGAGATACAGGCTGCTCCAACCTGCTGTAAAATGCTTGATTTCGAGAGTGAGCGAAACTAATGAAAACATTGTTGGGGTAAAACCTAAAGGGAAAGACCTAGCACCAAATCCAATTTGCCATCTGATCTAACTTCTGGAGGCAGTCAAAATGATCCTTAGAATTCTTCCCTACCTTATTCCTGTGCTGAGATACAGGCTGCTCCAACCTGCTGTAAAATGCTTGATTTCGAGAGTGAGCGAAACTAATGAAAACATTGTTGGGGTAAAACCTAAAGGGAAAGACCTAGCACCAAATCCAATTTGCCATCTGATCTAACTTCTGGAGGCAGTCAAAATGATCCTTAGAATTCTTCCCTACCTTATTCCTGTGCTGAGATACAGGCTGCTCCAACCTGCTGTAAAATGCTTGATTTCGAGAGTGAGCGAAACTAATGAAAACATTGTTGGGGTAAAACCTAAAGGGAAAGACCTAGCACCAAATTCCATTGGCCATCTGATCTAACTTCTGGAGGCAGTCAAAATGATCCTTAGAATTCTTCCCTACCTTATTCCTGTGCTGAGATACAGGCTGCTCCAACCTGCTGTAAAATGCTTGATTTCGAGAGTGAGCGAAACTAATGAAAACATTGTTGGGGTAAAACCTAAAGGGAAAGACCTAGCACCAAATTCCATTTGCCATCTGATCTAACTTCTGGAGGCAGTCAAAATGATCCTTAGAATTCTTCCCTACCTTATTCCTGTGCTGAGATACAGGCTGCTCCAACCTGCTGTAAAATGCTTGATTTCGAGAGTGAGCGAAACTAATGAAAACATTGTTGGGGTAAAACCTAAAGGGAAAGACCTAGCACCAAATCCAATTTGCCATCTGATCTAACTTCTGGAGGCAGTCAAAATGATCCTTAGAATTCTTCCCTTCCTTATTCCTGTGCTGAGATACAGGCTGCTCCAACCTGCTGTAAAATGCTTGATTTCGAGAGTGAGCGAAACTAATGAAAACATTGTTGGGGTAAAACCTAAAGGGAAAGACCTAGCACCAAATCCAATTTGCCATCTGATCTAACTTCTGGAGGCAGTCAAAATGATCCTTAGAATTCTTCCCTACCTTATTCCTGTGCTGAGATACAGGCTGCTCCAACCTTCTGTAAAATGCTTGATTTCGAGAGTGAGCGAAACTAATGAAAACATTGTTGGGGTAAAACCTAAAGGGAAAGACCT
Organism: Melanerpes formicivorus; assembly: GCF_026170545.1. Taxonomy (NCBI): domain Eukaryota; kingdom Metazoa; phylum Chordata; class Aves; order Piciformes; family Picidae; genus Melanerpes; species Melanerpes formicivorus. The sequence goes on along the minus strand of NW_027144515.1, from coordinate 27,550 downwards.
AGCACCAAATCCAATTTGCCATCTGATCTAACTTCTGGAGGCAGTCAAAATGATCCTTAGAATTCTTCCCTACCTTATTCCTGTGCTGAGATACAGGCTGCTCCAACCTGCTGTAAAATGCTTGATTTCGAGAGTGAGCGAAACTAATGAAAACATTGTTGGGGTAAAACCTAAAGGGAAAGACCTAGCACCAAATCCAATTTGCCATCTGATCTAACTTCTGGAGGCAGTCAAAATGATCCTTAGAATTCTTCCCTACCTTATTCCTGTGCTGAGATACAGGCTGCTCCAACCTGCTGTAAAATGCTTGATTTCGAGAGTGAGCGAAACTAATGAAAACATTGTTGGGGTAAAACCTAAAGGGAAAGACCTAGCACCAAATCCAATTTGCCATCTGATCTAACTTCTGGAGGCAGTCAAAATGATCCTTAGAATTCTTCCCTACCTTATTCCTGTGCTGAGATACAGGCTGCTCCAACCTGCTGTAAAATGCTTGATTTCGAGAGTGAGCGAAACTAATGAAAACATTGTTGGGGTAAAACCTAAAGGGAAAGACCTAGCACCAAATCCAATTTGCCATCTGATCTAACTTCTGGAGGCAGTCAAAATGATCCTTAGAATTCTTCCCTACCTTATTCCTGTGCTGAGATACAGGCTGCTCCAACCTGCTGTAAAATGCTTGATTTCGAGAGTGAGCGAAACTAATGAAAACATTGTTGGGGTAAAACCTAAAGGGAAAGACCTACCACCAAATCCAATTTGCCATCTGATCTAACTTCTGGAGGCAGTCAAAATGATCCTTAGAATTCTTCCCTACATTATTCCTGTGCTGAGATACAGGCTGCTCCAACCTGCTGTAAAATGCTTGATTTCGAGAGTGAGCAAAACTAATGAAAACATTGTTGGGGTAAAACCTAAAGGGAAAGACCTAGCACCAAATCCAATTTGCCATCTGATCTAACTTCTGGAGGCAGTCAAAATGATCCTTAGAATTCTTCCCTACCTTATTCCTGTGCTGAGATACAGGCTGCTCCAACCTGCTGTAAAATGCTTGATTTCGAGAGTGAGCGAAACTAATGAAAACATTGTTGGGGTAAAACCTAAAGGGAAAGACCTAGCACCAAATCCAATTTGCCATCTGATCTAACTTCTGGAGGCAGTCAAAATGATCCTTAGAATTCTTCCCTACCTTATTCCTGTGCTGAGATACAGGCTGCTCCAACCTGCTGTAAAATGCTTGATTTCGAGAGTGAGCGAAACTAATGAAAACATTGTTGGGGTAAAACCTAAAGGGAAAGACCTAGCACCAAATCCAATTTGCCATCTGATCTAACTTCTGGAGGCAGTCAAAATGATCCTTAGAATTCTTCCCTACCTTATTCCTGTGCTGAGATACAGGCTGCTCCAACCTGCTGTAAAATGCTTGATTTCGAGAGTGAGCGAAACTAATGAAAACATTGTTGGGGTAAAACCTAAAGGGAAAGACCTAGCACCAAATTCCATTGGCCATCTGATCTAACTTCTGGAGGCAGTCAAAATGATCCTTAGAATTCTTCCCTACCTTATTCCTGTGCTGAGATACAGGCTGCTCCAACCTGCTGTAAAATGCTTGATTTCGAGAGTGAGCGAAACTAATGAAAACATTGTTGGGGTAAAACCTAAAGGGAAAGACCTAGCACCAAATCCAATTTGCCATCTGATCTAACTTCTGGAGGCAGTCAAAATGATCCTTAGAATTCTTCCCTACCTTATTCCTGTGCTGAGATACAGGCTGCTCCAACCTGCTGTAAAATGCTTGATTTCGAGAGTGAGCGAAACTAATGAAAACATTGTTGGGGTAAAACCTAAAGGGAAAGACCTAGCACCAAATCCAATTTGCCATCTGATCTAACTTCTGGAGGCAGTCAAAATGATCCTTAGAATTCTTCCCTACCTTATTCCTGTGCTGAGATACAGGCTGCTCCAACCTGCTGTAAAATGCTTGATTTCGAGAGTGAGCGAAACTAATGAAAACATTGTTGGGGTAAAACCTAAAGGGAAAGACCTAGCACCAAATCCAATTTGCCATCTGATCTAACTTCTGGAGGCAGTCAAAATGATCCTTAGAATTCTTCCCTACCTTATTCCTGTGCTGAGATACAGGCTGCTCCAACCTGCTGTAAAATGCTTGATTTCGAGAGTGAGCGAAACTAATGAAAACATTGTTGGGGTAAAACCTAAAGGGAAAGACCTAGCACCAAATCCAATTTGCCATCTGATCTAACTTCTGGAGGCAGTCAAAATGATCCTTAGAATTCTTCCCTACCTTATTCCTGTGCTGAGATACAGGCTGCTCCAACCTGCTGTAAAATGCTTGATTTCGAGAGTGAGCGAAACTAATGAAAACATTGTTGGGGTAAAACCTAAAGGGAAAGACCTACCACCAAATCCAATTTGCCATCTGATCTAACTTCTGGAGGCAGTCAAAATGATCCTTAGAATTCTTCCCTACCTTATTCCTGTGCTGAGATACAGGCTGCTCCAACCTGCTGTAAAATGCTTGATTTCGAGAGTGAGCGAAACTAATGAAAACATTGTTGGGGTAAAACCTAAAGGGAAAGACCTACCACCAAATCCAATTTGCCATCTGATCTAACTTCTGGAGGCAGTCAAAATGATCCTTAGAATTCTTCCCTACATTATTCCTGTGCTGAGATACAGGCTGCTCCAACCTGCTGTAAAATGCTTGATTTCGAGAGTGAGCAAAACTAATGAAAACATTGTTGGGGTAAAACCTAAAGGGAAAGACCTAGCACCAAATCCAATTTGCCATCTGATCTAACTTCTGGAGGCAGTCAAAATGATCCTTAGAATTCTTCCCTACCTTATTCCTGTGCTGAGATACAGGCTGCTCCAACCTGCTGTAAAATGCTTGATTTCGAGAGTGAGCGAAACTAATGAAAACATTGTTGGGGTAAAACCTAAAGGGAAAGACCTAGCACCAAATCCAATTTGCCATCTGATCTAACTTCTGGAGGCAGTCAAAATGATCCTTAGAATTCTTCCCTACCTTATTCCTGTGCTGAGATACAGGCTGCTCCAACCTGCTGTAAAATGCTTGATTTCGAGAGTGAGCAAAACTAATGAAAACATTGTTGGGGTAAAACCTAAAGGGAAAGACCTAGCACCAAATCCAATTTGCCATCTGATCTAACTTCTGGAGGCAGTCAAAATGATCCTTAGAATTCTTCCCTACCTTATTCCTGTGCTGAGATACAGGCTGCTCCAACCTGCTGTAAAATGCTTGATTTCGAGAGTGAGCGAAACTAATGAAAACATTGTTGGGGTAAAACCTAAAGGGAAAGACCTAGCACCAAATTCCATTGGCCATCTGATCTAACTTCTGGAGGCAGTCAAAATGATCCTTAGAATTCTTCCCTTCCTTATTCCTGTGCTGAGATACAGGCTGCTCCAACCTGCTGTAAAATGCTTGATTTCGAGAGTGAGCGAAACTAATGAAAACATTGTTGGGGTAAAACCTAAAGGGAAAGACCTAGCACCAAATCCAATTTGCCATCTGATCTAACTTCTGGAGGCAGTCAAAATGATCCTTAGAATTCTTCCCTACCTTATTCCTGTGCTGAGATACAGGCTGCTCCAACCTGCTGTAAAATGCTTGATTTCGAGAGTGAGCGAAACTAATGAAAACATTGTTGGGGTAAAACCTAAAGGGAAAGACCTAGCACCAAATCCAATTTGCCATCTGATCTAACTTCTGGAGGCAGTCAAAATGATCCTTAGAATTCTTCCCTACCTTATTCCTGTGCTGAGATACAGGCTGCTCCAACCTGCTGTAAAATGCTTGATTTCGAGAGTGAGCAAAACTAATGAAAACATTGTTGGGGTAAAACCTAAAGGGAAAGACCTAGCACCAAATCCAATTTGCCATCTGATCTAACTTCTGGAGGCAGTCAAAATGATCCTTAGAATTCTTCCCTACCTTATTCCTGTGCTGAGATACAGGCTGCTCCAACCTGCTGTAAAATGCTTGATTTCGAGAGTGAGCGAAACTAATGAAAACATTGTTGGGGTAAAACCTAAAGGGAAAGACCTAGCACCAAATCCAATTTGCCATCTGATCTAACTTCTGGAGGCAGTCAAAATGATCCTTAGAATTCTTCCCTACCTTATTCCTGTGCTGAGATACAGGCTGCTCCAACCTGCTGTAAAATGCTTGATTTCGAGAGTGAGCGAAACTAATGAAAACATTGTTGGGGTAAAACCTAAAGGGAAAGACCTACCACCAAATCCAATTTGCCATCTGATCTAACTTCTGGAGGCAGTCAAAATGATCCTTAGAATTCTTCCCTACATTATTCCTGTGCTGAGATACAGGCTGCTCCAACCTGCTGTAAAATGCTTGATTTCGAGAGTGAGCAAAACTAATGAAAACATTGTTGGGGTAAAACCTAAAGGGAAAGACCTAGCACCAAATCCAATTTGCCATCTGATCTAACTTCTGGAGGCAGTCAAAATGATCCTTAGAATTCTTCCCTACCTTATTCCTGTGCTGAGATACAGGCTGCTCCAACCTGCTGTAAAATGCTTGATTTCGAGAGTGAGCGAAACTAATGAAAACATTGTTGGGGTAAAACCTAAAGGGAAAGACCTAGCACCAAATCCAATTTGCCATCTGATCTAACTTCTGGAGGCAGTCAAAATGATCCTTAGAATTCTTCCCTACCTTATTCCTGTGCTGAGATACAGGCTGCTCCAACCTGCTGTAAAATGCTTGATTTCGAGAGTGAGCAAAACTAATGAAAACATTGTTGGGGTAAAACCTAAAGGGAAAGACCTAGCACCAAATCCAATTTGCCATCTGATCTAACTTCTGGAGGCAGTCAAAATGATCCTTAGAATTCTTCCCTACCTTATTCCTGTGCTGAGATACAGGCTGCTCCAACCTGCTGTAAAATGCTTGATTTCGAGAGTGAGCGAAACTAATGAAAACATTGTTGGGGTAAAACCTAAAGGGAAAGACCTAGCACCAAATTCCATTGGCCATCTGATCTAACTTCTGGAGGCAGTCAAAATGATCCTTAGAATTCTTCCCTTCCTTATTCCTGTGCTGAGATACAGGCTGCTCCAACCTGCTGTAAAATGCTTGATTTCGAGAGTGAGCGAAACTAATGAAAACATTGTTGGGGTAAAACCTAAAGGGAAAGACCTAGCACCAAATCCAATTTGCCATCTGATCTAACTTCTGGAGGCAGTCAAAATGATCCTTAGAATTCTTCCCTACCTTATTCCTGTGCTGAGATACAGGCTGCTCCAACCTGCTGTAAAATGCTTGATTTCGAGAGTGAGCGAAACTAATGAAAACATTGTTGGGGTAAAACCTAAAGGGAAAGACCTAGCACCAAATCCAATTTGCCATCTGATCTAACTTCTGGAGGCAGTCAAAATGATCCTTAGAATTCTTCCCTACCTTATTCCTGTGCTGAGATACAGGCTGCTCCAACCTGCTGTAAAATGCTTGATTTCGAGAGTGAGCGAAACTAATGAAAACATTGTTGGGGTAAAACCTAAAGGGAAAGACCTAGCACCAAATCCAATTTGCCATCTGATCTAACTTCTGGAGGCAGTCAAAATGATCCTTAGAATTCTTCCCTACCTTATTCCTGTGCTGAGATACAGGCTGCTCCAACCTGCTGTAAAATGCTTGATTTCGAGAGTGAGCAAAACTAATGAAAACATTGTTGGGGTAAAACCTAAAGGGAAAGACCTAGCACCAAATCCAATTTGCCATCTGATCTAACTTCTGGAGGCAGTCAAAATGATCCTTAGAATTCTTCCCTACCTTATTCCTGTGCTGAGATACAGGCTGCTCCAACCTGCTGTAAAATGCTTGATTTCGAGAGTGAGCGAAACTAATGAAAACATTGTTGGGGTAAAACCTAAAGGGAAAGACCTAGCACCAAATTCCATTGGCCATCTGATCTAACTTCTGGAGGCAGTCAAAATGATCCTTAGAATTCTTCCCTTCCTTATTCCTGTGCTGAGATACAGGCTGCTCCAACCTGCTGTAAAATGCTTGATTTCGAGAGTGAGCGAAACTAATGAAAACATTGTTGGGGTAAAACCTAAAGGGAAAGACCTAGCACCAAATCCAATTTGCCATCTGATCTAACTTCTGGAGGCAGTCAAAATGATCCTTAGAATTCTTCCCTACCTTATTCCTGTGCTGAGATACAGGCTGCTCCAACCTGCTGTAAAATGCTTGATTTCGAGAGTGAGCGAAACTAATGAAAACATTGTTGGGGTAAAACCTAAAGGGAAAGACCTAGCACCAAATCCAATTTGCCATCTGATCTAACTTCTGGAGGCAGTCAAAATGATCCTTAGAATTCTTCCCTACCTTATTCCTGTGCTGAGATACAGGCTGCTCCAACCTGCTGTAAAATGCTTGATTTCGAGAGTGAGCGAAACTAATGAAAACATTGTTGGGGTAAAACCTAAAGGGAAAGACCTAGCACCAAATTCCATTGGCCATCTGATCTAACTTCTGGAGGCAGTCAAAATGATCCTTAGAATTCTTCCCTACCTTATTCCTGTGCTGAGATACAGGCTGCTCCAACCTGCTGTAAAATGCTTGATTTCGAGAGTGAGCGAAACTAATGAAAACATTGTTGGGGTAAAACCTAAAGGGAAAGACCTAGCACCAAATCCAATTTGCCATCTGATCTAACTTCTGGAGGCAGTCAAAATGATCCTTAGAATTCTTCCCTACCTTATTCCTGTGCTGAGATACAGGCTGCTCCAACCTGCTGTAAAATGCTTGATTTCGAGAGTGAGCGAAACTAATGAAAACATTGTTGGGGTAAAACCTAAAGGGAAAGACCTAGCACCAAATCCAATTTGCCATCTGATCTAACTTCTGGAGGCAGTCAAAATGATCCTTAGAATTCTTCCCTACCTTATTCCTGTGCTGAGATACAGGCTGCTCCAACCTGCTGTAAAATGCTTGATTTCGAGAGTGAGCAAAACTAATGAAAACATTGTTGGGGTAAAACCTAAAGGGAAAGACCTAGCACCAAATCCAATTTGCCATCTGATCTAACTTCTGGAGGCAGTCAAAATGATCCTTAGAATTCTTCCCTACCTTATTCCTGTGCTGAGATACAGGCTGCTCCAACCTGCTGTAAAATGCTTGATTTCGAGAGTGAGCGAAACTAATGAAAACATTGTTGGGGTAAAACCTAAAGGGAAAGACCTAGCACCAAATTCCATTGGCCATCTGATCTAACTTCTGGAGGCAGTCAAAATGATCCTTAGAATTCTTCCCTACCTTATTCCTGTGCTGAGATACAGGCTGCTCCAACCTGCTGTAAAATGCTTGATTTCGAGAGTGAGCGAAACTAATGAAAACATTGTTGGGGTAAAACCTAAAGGGAAAGACCTAGCACCAAATCCAATTTGCCATCTGATCTAACTTCTGGAGGCAGTCAAAATGATCCTTAGAATTCTTCCCTACCTTATTCCTGTGCTGAGATACAGGCTGCTCCAACCTGCTGTAAAATGCTTGATTTCGAGAGTGAGCGAAACTAATGAAAACATTGTTGGGGTAAAACCTAAAGGGAAAGACCTAGCACCAAATCCAATTTGCCATCTGATCTAACTTCTGGAGGCAGTCAAAATGATCCTTAGAATTCTTCCCTACCTTATTCCTGTGCTGAGATACAGGCTGCTCCAACCTGCTGTAAAATGCTTGATTTCGAGAGTGAGCGAAACTAATGAAAACATTGTTGGGGTAAAACCTAAAGGGAAAGACCTAGCACCAAATCCAATTTGCCATCTGATCTAACTTCTGGAGGCAGTCAAAATGATCCTTAGAATTCTTCCCTACCTTATTCCTGTGCTGAGATACAGGCTGCTCCAACCTGCTGTAAAATGCTTGATTTCGAGAGTGAGCGAAACTAATGAAAACATTGTTGGGGTAAAACCTAAAGGGAAAGACCTAGCACCAAATCCAATTTGCCATCTGATCTAACTTCTGGAGGCAGTCAAAATGATCCTTAGAATTCTTCCCTACCTTATTCCTGTGCTGAGATACAGGCTGCTCCAACCTGCTGTAAAATGCTTGATTTCGAGAGTGAGCAAAACTAATGAAAACATTGTTGGGGTAAAACCTAAAGGGAAAGACCTAGCACCAAATCCAATTTGCCATCTGATCTAACTTCTGGAGGCAGTCAAAATGATCCTTAGAATTCTTCCCTACCTTATTCCTGTGCTGAGATACAGGCTGCTCCAACCTGCTGTAAAATGCTTGATTTCGAGAGTGAGCGAAACTAATGAAAACATTGTTGGGGTAAAACCTAAAGGGAAAGACCTAGCACCAAATTCCATTGGCCATCTGATCTAACTTCTGGAGGCAGTCAAAATGATCCTTAGAATTCTTCCCTTCCTTATTCCTGTGCTGAGATACAGGCTGCTCCAACCTGCTGTAAAATGCTTGATTTCGAGAGTGAGCGAAACTAATGAAAACATTGTTGGGGTAAAACCTAAAGGGAAAGACCTAGCACCAAATCCAATTTGCCATCTGATCTAACTTCTGGAGGCAGTCAAAATGATCCTTAGAATTCTTCCCTACCTTATTCCTGTGCTGAGATACAGGCTGCTCCAACCTGCTGTAAAATGCTTGATTTCGAGAGTGAGCGAAACTAATGAAAACATTGTTGGGGTAAAACCTAAAGGGAAAGACCTAGCACCAAATCCAATTTGCCATCTGATCTAACTTCTGGAGGCAGTCAAAATGATCCTTAGAATTCTTCCCTACCTTATTCCTGTGCTGAGATACAGGCTGCTCCAACCTGCTGTAAAATGCTTGATTTCGAGAGTGAGCGAAACTAATGAAAACATTGTTGGGGTAAAACCTAAAGGGAAAGACCTAGCACCAAATCCAATTTGCCATCTGATCTAACTTCTGGAGGCAGTCAAAATGATCCTTAGAATTCTTCCCTACCTTATTCCTGTGCTGAGATACAGGCTGCTCCAACCTGCTGTAAAATGCTTGATTTCGAGAGTGAGCGAAACTAATGAAAACATTGTTGGGGTAAAACCTAAAGGGAAAGACCTAGCACCAAATCCAATTTGCCATCTGATCTAACTTCTGGAGGCAGTCAAAATGATCCTTAGAATTCTTCCCTACCTTATTCCTGTGCTGAGATACAGGCTGCTCCAACCTGCTGTAAAAAGCTTGATTTCGAGAGTGAGCGAAACTAATGAAAACATTGTTGGGGTAAAACCTAAAGGGAAAGACCTAGCACCAAATCCAATTTGCCATCTGATCTAACTTCTGGAGGCAGTCAAAATGATCCTTAGAATTCTTCCCTACCTTATTCCTGTGCTGAGATACAGGCTGCTCCAACCTGCTGTAAAATGCTTGATTTCGAGAGTGAGCGAAACTAATGAAAACATTGTTGGGGTAAAACCTAAAGGGAAAGACCTAGCACCAAATCCAATTTGCCATCTGATCTAACTTCTGGAGGCAGTCAAAATGATCCTTAGAATTCTTCCCTACCTTATTCCTGTGCTGAGATACAGGCTGCTCCAACCTGCTGTAAAATGCTTGATTTCAAGAGTGAGCGAAACTAATGAAAACATTGTTGGGGTAAAACCTAAAGGGAAAGACCTAGCACCAAATTCCATTGGCCATCTGATCTAACTTCTGGAGGCAGTCAAAATGATCCTTAGAATTCTTCCCTACCTTATTCCTGTGCTGAGATACAGGCTGCTCCAACCTGCTGTAAAATGCTTGATTTCGAGAGTGAGCGAAACTAATGAAAACATTGTTGGGGTAAAACCTAAAGGGAAAGACCTAGCACCAAATCCAATTTGCCATCTGATCTAACTTCTGGAGGCAGTCAAAATGATCCTTAGAATTCTTCCCTACCTTATTCCTGTGCTGAGATACAGGCTGCTCCAACCTGCTGTAAAATGCTTGATTTCGAGAGTGAGCGAAACTAATGAAAACATTGTTGGGGTAAAACCTAAAGGGAAAGACCTAGCACCAAATCCAATTTGCCATCTGATCTAACTTCTGGAGGCAGTCAAAATGATCCTTAGAATTCTTCCCTACCTTATTCCTGTGCTGAGATACAGGCTGCTCCAACCTGCTGTAAAATGCTTGATTTCGAGAGTGAGCGAAACTAATGAAAACATTGTTGGGGTAAAACCTAAAGGGAAAGACCTAGCACCAAATCCAATTTGCCATCTGATCTAACTTCTGGAGGCAGTCAAAATGATCCTTAGAATTCTTCCCTACCTTATTCCTGTGCTGAGATACAGGCTGCTCCAACCTGCTGTAAAATGCTTGATTTCGAGAGTGAGCGAAACTAATGAAAACATTGTTGGGGTAAAACCTAAAGGGAAAGACCTAGCACCAAATCCAATTTGCCATCTGATCTAACTTCTGGAGGCAGTCAAAATGATCCTTAGAATTCTTCCCTACCTTATTCCTGTGCTGAGATACAGGCTGCTCCAACCTGCTGTAAAATGCTTGATTTCGAGAGTGAGCAAAACTAATGAAAACATTGTTGGGGTAAAACCTAAAGGGAAAGACCTAGCACCAAATCCAATTTGCCATCTGATCTAACTTCTGGAGGCAGTCAAAATGATCCTTAGAATTCTTCCCTACCTTATTCCTGTGCTGAGATACAGGCTGCTCCAACCTGCTGTAAAATGCTTGATTTCGAGAGTGAGCGAAACTAATGAAAACATTGTTGGGGTAAAACCTAAAGGGAAAGACCTAGCACCAAATTCCATTGGCCATCTGATCTAACTTCTGGAGGCAGTCAAAATGATCCTTAGAATTCTTCCCTACCTTATTCCTGTGCTGAGATACAGGCTGCTCCAACCTGCTGTAAAATGCTTGATTTCGAGAGTGAGCGAAACTAATGAAAACATTGTTGGGGTAAAACCTAAAGGGAAAGACCTAGCACCAAATCCAATTTGCCATCTGATCTAACTTCTGGAGGCAGTCAAAATGATCCTTAGAATTCTTCCCTACCTTATTCCTGTGCTGAGATACAGGCTGCTCCAACCTGCTGTAAAATGCTTGATTTCGAGAGTGAGCGAAACTAATGAAAACATTGTTGGGGTAAAACCTAAAGGGAAAGACCTAGCACCAAATTCCATTGGCCATCTGATCTAACTTCTGGAGGCAGTCAAAATGATCCTTAGAATTCTTCCCTACCTTATTCCTGTGCTGAGATGCAGGCTGCTCCAACCTGCTGTAAAATGCTTGATTTCGAGAGTGAGCGAAACTAATGAAAACATTGTTGGGGTAAAACCTAAAGGGAAAGACCTAGCACCAAATCCAATTTGCCATCTGATCTAACTTCTGGAGGCAGTCAAAATGAGTATTTGAATTCTTCCCTACCTTATTCCTGTGCTGAGATACAGGCTGCTCCAACCTGCTGTAAAATGCTTGATTTCGAGAGTGAGCGAAACTAATGAAAACATTGTTGGGGTAAAACCTAAAGGGAAAGACCTAGCACCAAATCCAATTTGCCATCTGATCTAACTTCTGGAGGCAGTCAAAATGATCCTTAGAATTCTTCCCTACCTTATTCCTGTGCTGAGATACAGGCTGCTCCAACCTGCTGTAAAATGCTTGATTTCGAGAGTGAGCGAAACTAATGAAAACATTGTTGGGGTAAAACCTAAAGGGAAAGACCTAGCACCAAATCCAATTTGCCATCTGATCTAACTTCTGGAGGCAGTCAAAATGATCCTTAGAATTCTTCCCTACCTTATTCCTGTGCTGAGATACAGGCTGCTCCAACCTGCTGTAAAATGCTTGATTTCGAGAGTGAGCGAAACTAATGAAAACATTGTTGGGGTAAAACCTAAAGGGAAAGACCTAGCACCAAATCCAATTTGCCATCTGATCTAACTTCTGGAGGCAGTCAAAATGATCCTTAGAATTCTTCCCTACCTTATTCCTGTGCTGAGATACAGGCTGCTCCAACCTGCTGTAAAATGCTTGATTTCGAGAGTGAGCGAAACTAATGAAAACATTGTTGGGGTAAAACCTAAAGGGAAAGACCTAGCACCAAATCCAATTTGCCATCTGATCTAACTTCTGGAGGCAGTCAAAATGATCCTTAGAATTCTTCCCTACCTTATTCCTGTGCTGAGATACAGGCTGCTCCAACCTGCTGTAAAATGCTTGATTTCGAGAGTGAGCGAAACTAATGAAAACATTGTTGGGGTAAAACCTAAAGGGAAAGACCTAGCACCAAATCCAATTTGCCATCTGATCTAACTTCTGGAGGCAGTCAAAATGATCCTTAGAATTCTTCCCTACCTTATTCCTGTGCTGAGATACAGGCTGCTCCAACCTGCTGTAAAATGCTTGATTTCGAGAGTGAGCGAAACTAATGAAAACATTGTTGGGGTAAAACCTAAAGGGAAAGACCTAGCACCAAATCCAATTTGCCATCTGATCTAACTTCTGGAGGCAGTCAAAATGATCCTTAGAATTCTTCCCTACCTTATTCCTGTGCTGAGATACAGGCTGCTCCAACCTGCTGTAAAATGCTTGATTTCGAGAGTGAGCGAAACTAAGGAAAACATTGTTGGGGTAAAACCTAAAGGGAAAGACCTAGCACCAAATCCAATTTGCCATCTGATCTAACTTCTGGAGGCAGTCAAAATGATCCTTAGAATTCTTCCCTACCTTATTCCTGTGCTGAGATACAGGCTGCTCCAACCTGCTGTAAAATGCTTGATTTCGAGAGTGAGCGAAACTAATGAAAACATTGTTGGGGTAAAACCTAAAGGGAAAGACCTAGCACCAAATCCAATTTGCCATCTGATCTAACTTCTGGAGGCAGTCAAAATGATCCTTAGAATTCTTCCCTACCTTATTCCTGTGCTGAGATACAGGCTGCTCCAACCTGCTGTAAAATGCTTGATTTTGAGAGTGAGCGAAACTAATGAAAACATTGTTGGGGTAAAACCTAAAGTGAAAGACCTAGCACCAAATCCAATTTGCCATCTGACCTAACTTCTGGAGGCAGTCAAAATGATCCTTAGAATTCTTCCCTACCTTATTCCTGTGCTGAGATACAGGCTGCTCCAACCTGCTGTAAAATGCTTGATTTCGAGAGTGAGCGAAACTAATGAAAACATTGTTGGGGTAAAACCTAAAGGGAAAGACCTAGCACCAAATCCAATTTGCCATCTGATCTAACTTCTGGAGGCAGTCAAAATGATCCTTAGAATTCTTCCCTACCTTATTCCTGTGCTGAGATACAGGCTGCTCCAACCTGCTGTAAAATGCTTGATTTCGAGAGTGAGCGAAACTAATGAAAACATTGTTGGGGTAAAACCTAAAGGGAAAGACCTAGCACCAAATCCAATTTGCCATCTGATCTAACTTCTGGAGGCAGTCAAAATGATCCTTAGAATTCTTCCCTACCTTATTCCTGTGCTGAGATACAGGCTGCTCCAACCTGCTGTAAAATGCTTGATTTCGAGAGTGAGCGAAACTAATGAAAACATTGTTGGGGTAAAACCTAAAGGGAAAGACCTAGCACCAAATCCAATTTGCCATCTGATCTAACTTCTGGAGGCAGTCAAAATGATCCTTAGAATTCTTCCCTACCTTATTCCTGTGCTGAGATACAGGCTGCTCCAACCTGCTGTAAAATGCTTGATTTCGAGAGTGAGCGAAACTAATGAAAACATTGTTGGGGTAAAACCTAAAGGGAAAGACCTAGCACCAAATCCAATTTGCCATCTGATCTAACTTCTGGAGGCAGTCAAAATGAGTATTTGAATTCTTCCCTACCTTATTCCTGTGCTGAGATACAGGCTGCTCCAACCTGCTGTAAAATGCTTGATTTCGAGAGTGAGCGAAACTAATGAAAACATTGTTGGGGTAAAACCTAAAGGGAAAGACCTAGCACCAAATCCAATTTGCCATCTGATCTAACTTCTGGAGGCAGTCAAAATGAGTATTTGAATTCTTCCCTACCTTATTCCTGTGCTGAGATACAGGCTGCTCCAACCTGCTGTAAAATGCTTGATTTCGAGAGTGAGCGAAACTAATGAAAACATTGTTGGGGTAAAACCTAAAGGGAAAGACCTAGCACCAAATCCAATTTGCCATCTGATCTAACTTCTGGAGGCAGTCAAAATGATCCTTAGAATTCTTCCCTACCTTATTCCTGTGCTGAGATACAGGCTGCTCCAACCTGCTGTAAAATGCTTGATTTCGAGAGTGAGCGAAACTAATGAAAACATTGTTGGGGTAAAACCTAAAGGGAAAGACCTAGCACCAAATCCAATTTGCCATCTGATCTAACTTCTGGAGGCAGTCAAAATGATCCTTAGAATTCTTCCCTACCTTATTCCTGTGCTGAGATACAGGCTGCTCCAACCTGCTGTAAAATGCTTGATTTCGAGAGTGAGCGAAACTAATGAAAACATTGTTGGGGTAAAACCTAAAGGGAAAGACCTAGCACCAAATCCAATTTGCCATCTGATCTAACTTCTGGAGGCAGTCAAAATGATCCTTAGAATTCTTCCCTACCTTATTCCTGTGCTGAGATACAGGCTGCTCCAACCTGCTGTAAAATGCTTGATTTCGAGAGTGAGCGAAACTAATGAAAACATTGTTGGGGTAAAACCTAAAGGGAAAGACCTAGCACCAAATCCAATTTGCCATCTGATCTAACTTCTGGAGGCAGTCAAAATGAGTATTTGAATTCTTCCCTACCTTATTCCTGTGCTGAGATACAGGCTGCTCCAACCTGCTGTAAAATGCTTGATTTCGAGAGTGAGCGAAACTAATGAAAACATTGTTGGGGTAAAACCTAAAGGGAAAGACCTAGCACCAAATCCAATTTGCCATCTGATCTAACTTCTAGAGGCAGTCAAAATGATCCTTAGAATTCTTCCCTACCTTATTCCTGTGCTGAGATACAGGCTGCTCCAACCTGCTGTAAAATGCTTGATTTCGAGAGTGAGCGAAACTAATGAAAACATTGTTGGGGTAAAACCTAAAGGGAAAGACCTAGCACCAAATCCAATTTGCCATCTGATCTAACTTCTGGAGGCAGTCAAAATGAGTATTTGAATTCTTCCCTACCTTATTCCTGTGCTGAGATACAGGCTGCTCCAACCTGCTGTAAAATGCTTGATTTCGAGAGTGAGCGAAACTAATGAAAACATTGTTGGGGTAAAACCTAAAGGGAAAGACCTAGCACCAAATCCAATTTGCCATCTGATCTAACTTCTGGAGGCAGTCAAAATGAGTATTTGAATTCTTCCCTACCTTATTCCTGTGCTGAGATACAGGCTGCTCCAACCTGCTGTAAAATGCTTGATTTCGAGAGTGAGCGAAACTAATGAAAACATTGTTGGGGTAAAACCTAAAGGGAAAGACCTAGCACCAAATCCAATTTGCCATCTGATCTAACTTCTGGAGGCAGTCAAAATGATCCTTAGAATTCTTCCCTACCTTATTCCTGTGCTGAGATACAGGCTGCTCCAACCTGCTGTAAAATGCTTGATTTCGAGAGTGAGCGAAACTAATGAAAACATTGTTGGGGTAAAACCTAAAGGGAAAGACCTAGCACCAAATCCAATTTGCCATCTGATCTAACTTCTGGAGGCAGTCAAAATGATCCTTAGAATTCTTCCCTACCTTATTCCTGTGCTGAGATACAGGCTTGCTCCAACCTGCTGTAAAATGCTTGATTTCGAGAGTGAGCGAAACTAATGAAAACATTGTTGGGGTAAAACCTAAAGGGAAAGACCTAGCACCAAATTCCATTGGCCATCTGATCTAACTTCTGGAGGCAGTCAAAATGATCCTTAGAATTCTTCCCTACCTTATTCCTGTGCTGAGATACAGGCTGCTCCAACCTGCTGTAAAATGCTTGATTTCGAGAGTGAGCGAAACTAATGAAAACATTGTTGGGGTAAAACCTAAAGGGAAAGACCTAGCACCAAATCCAATTTGCCATCTGATCTAACTTCTGGAGGCAGTCAAAATGATCCTTAGAATTCTTCCCTACCTTATTCCTGTGCTGAGATACAGGCTGCTCCAACCTGCTGTAAAATGCTTGATTTCGAGAGTGAGCGAAACTAATGAAAACATTGTTGGGGTAAAACCTAAAGGGAAAGACCTAGCACCAAATCCAATTTGCCATCTGATCTAACTTCTGGAGGCAGTCAAAATGATCCTTAGAATTCTTCCCTACCTTATTCCTGTGCTGAGATACAGGCTGCTCCAACCTGCTGTAAAATGCTTGATTTCGAGAGTGAGCGAAACTAATGAAAACATTGTTGGGGTAAAACCTAAAGGGAAAGACCTAGCACCAAATCCAATTTGCCATCTGATCTAACTTCTGGAGGCAGTCAAAATGATCCTTAGAATTCTTCCCTACCTTATTCCTGTGCTGAGATACAGGCTGCTCCAACCTGCTGTAAAATGCTTGATTTTGAGAGTGAGCGAAACTAATGAAAACATTGTTGGGGTAAAACCTAAAGTGAAAGACCTAGCACCAAATCCAATTTGCCATCTGACCTAACTTCTGGAGGCAGTCAAAATGATCCTTAGAATTCTTCCCTACCTTATTCCTGTGCTGAGATACAGGCTGCTCCAACCTGCTGTAAAATGCTTGATTTCGAGAGTGAGCGAAACTAATGAAAACATTGTTGGGGTAAAACCTAAAGGGAAAGACCTAGCACCAAATCCAATTTGCCATCTGATCTAACTTCTGGAGGCAGTCAAAATGATCCTTAGAATTCTTCCCTACCTTATTCCTGTGCTGAGATACAGGCTGCTCCAACCTGCTGTAAAATGCTTGATTTCGAGAGTGAGCGAAACTAATGAAAACATTGTTGGGGTAAAACCTAAAGGGAAAGACCTAGCACCAAATCCAATTTGCCATCTGATCTAACTTCTGGAGGCAGTCAAAATGATCCTTAGAATTCTTCCCTACCTTATTCCTGTGCTGAGATACAGGCTGCTCCAACCTGCTGTAAAATGCTTGATTTCGAGAGTGAGCGAAACTAATGAAAAACATTGTTGGGGTAAAACCTAAAGGGAAAGACCTAGCACCAAATCCAATTTGCCATCTGATCTAACTTCTGGAGGCAGTCAAAATGATCCTTAGAATTCTTCCCTACCTTATTCCTGTGCTGAGATACAGGCTGCTCCAACCTGCTGTAAAATGCTTGATTTCGAGAGTGAGCGAAACTAATGAAAACATTGTTGGGGTAAAACCTAAAGGGAAAGACCTAGCACCAAATCCAATTTGCCATCTGATCTAACTTCTGGAGGCAGTCAAAATGAGTATTTGAATTCTTCCCTACCTTATTCCTGTGCTGAGATACAGGCTGCTCCAACCTGCTGTAAAATGCTTGATTTCGAGAGTGAGCGAAACTAATGAAAACATTGTTGGGGTAAAACCTAAAGGGAAAGACCTAGCACCAAATCCAATTTGCCATCTGATCTAACTTCTGGAGGCAGTCAAAATGAGTATTTGAATTCTTCCCTACCTTATTCCTGTGCTGAGATACAGGCTGCTCCAACCTGCTGTAAAATGCTTGATTTCGAGAGTGAGCGAAACTAATGAAAACATTGTTGGGGTAAAACCTAAAGGGAAAGACCTAGCACCAAATCCAATTTGCCATCTGATCTAACTTCTGGAGGCAGTCAAAATGATCCTTAGAATTCTTCCCTACCTTATTCCTGTGCTGAGATACAGGCTGCTCCAAACCTGCTGTAAAATGCTTGATTTCGAGAGTGAGCGAAACTAATGAAAACATTGTTGGGGTAAAACCTAAAGGGAAAGACCTAGCACCAAATCCAATTTGCCATCTGATCTAACTTCTGGAGGCAGTCAAAATGATCCTTAGAATTCTTCCCTACCTTATTCCTGTGCTGAGATACAGGCTGCTCCAACCTGCTGTAAAATGCTTGATTTCGAGAGTGAGCGAAACTAATGAAAACATTGTTGGGGTAAAACCTAAAGGGAAAGACCTAGCACCAAATCCAATTTGCCATCTGATCTAAACTTCTGGAGGCAGTCAAAATGATCCTTAGAATTCTTCCCTACCTTATTCCTGTGCTGAGATACAGGCTGCTCCAACCTGCTGTAAAATGCTTGATTTCGAGAGTGAGCGAAACTAATGAAAACATTGTTGGGGTAAAACCTAAAGGGAAAGACCTAGCACCAAATCCAATTTGCCATCTGATCTAACTTCTGGAGGCAGTCAAAATGATCCTTAGAATTCTTCCCTACCTTATTCCTGTGCTGAGATACAGGCTGCTCCAACCTGCTGTAAAATGCTTGATTTCGAGAGTGAGCGAAACTAATGAAAACATTGTTGGGGTAAAACCTAAAGGGAAAGACCTAGCACCAAATCCAATTTGCCATCTGATCTAACTTCTGGAGGCAGTCAAAATGATCCTTAGAATTCTTCCCTACCTTATTCCTGTGCTGAGATACAGGCTGCTCCAACCTGCTGTAAAATGCTTGATTTCGAGAGTGAGCGAAACTAATGAAAACATTGTTGGGGTAAAACCTAAAGGGAAAGACCTAGCACCAAATCCAATTTGCCATCTGATCTAACTTCTGGAGGCAGTCAAAATGAGTATTTGAATTCTTCCCTACCTTATTCCTGTGCTGAGATACAGGCTGCTCCAACCTGCTGTAAAATGCTTGATTTCGAGAGTGAGACGAAACTAATGAAAACATTGTTGGGGTAAAACCTAAAGGGAAAGACCTAGCACCAAATCCAATTTGCCATCTGATCTAACTTCTGGAGGCAGTCAAAATGAGTATTTGAATTCTTCCCTACCTTATTCCTGTGCTGAGATACAGGCTGCTCCAACCTGCTGTAAAATGCTTGATTTCGAGAGTGAGCGAAACTAATGAAAACATTGTTGGGGTAAAACCTAAAGGGAAAGACCTAGCACCAAATCCAATTTGCCATCTGATCTAACTTCTGGAGGCAGTCAAAATGATCCTTAGAATTCTTCCCTACCTTATTCCTGTGCTGAGATACAGGCTGCTCCAACCTGCTGTAAAATGCTTGATTTCGAGAGTGAGCGAAACTAATGAAAACATTGTTGGGGTAAAACCTAAAGGGAAAGACCTAGCACCAAATCCAATTTGCCATCTGATCTAACTTCTGGAGGCAGTCAAAATGATCCTTAGAATTCTTCCCTACCTTATTCCTGTGCTGAGATACAGGCTGCTCCAACCTGCTGTAAAATGCTTGATTTCGAGAGTGGAGCGAAACTAATGAAAACATTGTTGGGGTAAAACCTAAAGGGAAAGACCTAGCACCAAATTCCATTGGCCATCTGATCTAACTTCTGGAGGCAGTCAAAATGATCCTTAGAATTCTTCCCTACCTTATTCCTGTGCTGAGATACAGGCTGCTCCAACCTGCTGTAAAATGCTTGATTTCGAGAGTGAGCGAAACTAATGAAAACATTGTTGGGGTAAAACCTAAAGGGAAAGACCTAGCACCAAATCCAATTTGCCATCTGATCTAACTTCTGGAGGCAGTCAAAATGAGTATTTGAATTCTTCCCTACCTTATTCCTGTGCTGAGATACAGGCTGCTCCAACCTGCTGTAAAATGCTTGATTTCGAGAGTGAGCGAAACTAATGAAAACATTGTTGGGGTAAAACCTAAGGGAAAGACCTAGCACCAAATCCAATTTGCCATCTGATCTAACTTCTGGAGGCAGTCAAAATGAGTATTTGAATTCTTCCCCTACCTTATTCCTGTGCTGAGATACAGGCTGCTCCAACCTGCTGTAAAATGCTTGATTTCGAGAGTGAGCGAAACTAATGAAAACATTGTTGGGGTAAAACCTAAAGGGAAAGACCTAGCACCAAATCCAATTTGCCATCTGATCTAACTTCTGGAGGCAGTCAAAATGATCCTTAGAATTCTTCCCTACCTTATTCCCTGTGCTGAGATACAGGCTGCTCCAACCTGCTGTAAAATGCTTGATTTCGAGAGTGAGCGAAACTAATGAAAACATTGTTGGGGTAAAACCTAAAGGGAAAGACCTAGCACCAAATCCAATTTGCCATCTGATCTAACTTCTGGAGGCAGTCAAAATGATCCTTAGAATTCTTCCCTACCTTATTCCTGTGCTGAGATACAGGCTGCTCCAACCTGCTGTAAAATGCTTGATTTCGAGAGTGAGCGAAACTAATGAAAACATTGTTGGGGTAAAACCTAAAGGGAAAAGACCTAGCACCAAATCCAATTTGCCATCTGATCTAACTTCTGGAGGCAGTCAAAATGATCCTTAGAATTCTTCCCTACCTTATTCCTGTGCTGAGATACAGGCTGCTCCAACCTGCTGTAAAATGCTTGATTTCGAGAGTGAGCGAAACTAATGAAAACATTGTTGGGGTAAAACCTAAAGGGAAAGACCTAGCACCAAATCCAATTTGCCATCTGATCTAACTTCTGGAGGCAGTCAAAATGATCCTTAGAATTCTTCCCTACCTTATTCCTGTGCTGAGATACAGGCTGCTCCAACCTGCTGTAAAATGCTTGATTTCGAGAGTGAGCGAAACTAATGAAAACATTGTTGGGGTAAAACCTAAAGGGAAAGACCTAGCACCAAATCCAATTTGCCATCTGATCTAACTTCTGGAGGCAGTCAAAATGATCCTTAGAATTCTTCCCTACCTTATTCCTGTGCTGAGATACAGGCTGCTCCAACCTGCTGTAAAATGCTTGATTTCGAGAGTGAGCGAAACTAATGAAAACATTGTTGGGGTAAAACCTAAAGGGAAAGACCTAGCACCAAATCCAATTTGCCATCTGATCTAACTTCTGGAGGCAGTCAAAATGATCCTTAGAATTCTTCCCTACCTTATTCCTGTGCTGAGATACAGGCTGCTCCAACCTGCTGTAAAATGCTTGATTTCGAGAGTGAGCGAAACTAATGAAAACATTGTTGGGGTAAAACCTAAAGGGAAAGACCTAGCACCAAATCCAATTTGCCATCTGATCTAACTTCTGGAGGCAGTCAAAATGATCCTTAGAATTCTTCCCTACCTTATTCCTGTGCTGAGATACAGGCTGCTCCAACCTGCTGTAAAATGCTTGATTTCGAGAGTGAGCGAAACTAATGAAAACATTGTTGGGGTAAAAACCTAAAGGGAAAGACCTAGCACCCAAATCCAATTTGCCATCTGATCTAACTTCTGGAGGCAGTCAAAATGAGTATTTGAATTCTTCCCTACCTTATTCCTGTGCTGAGATACAGGCTGCTCCAACCTGCTGTAAAATGCTTGATTTCGAGAGTGAGCGAAACTAATGAAAAACATTGTTGGGGTAAAACCTAAAGGGAAAGACCTAGCACCAAATCCAATTTGCCATCTGATCTAACTTCTGGAGGCAGTCAAAATGATCCTTAGAATTCTTCCCTACCTTATTCCTGTGCTGAGATACAGGCTGCTCCAACCTGCTGTAAAATGCTTGATTTCGAGAGTGAGCGAAACTAATGAAAACATTGTTGGGGTAAAACCTAAAGGGAAAGACCTAGCACCAAATCCAATTTGCCATCTGATCTAACTTCTGGAGGCAGTCAAAATGAGTATTTGAATTCTTCCCTACCTTATTCCTGTGCTGAGATACAGGCTGCTCCAACCTGCTGTAAAATGCTTGATTTCGAGAGTGAGCGAAACTAATGAAAACATTGTTGGGGTAAAACCTAAAGGGAAAGACCTAGCACCAAATCCAATTTGCCATCTGATCTAACTTCTGGAGGCAGTCAAAATGATCCTTAGAATTCTTCCCTACCTTATTCCTGTGCTGAGATACAGGCTGCTCCAACCTGCTGTAAAATGCTTGATTTCGAGAGTGAGCGAAACTAATGAAAACATTGTTGGGGTAAAACCTAAAGGGAAAGACCTAGCACCAAATCCAATTTGCCATCTGATCTAACTTCTGGAGCAGTCAAAATGAGTATTTGAATTCTTCCCTACCTTATTCCTGTGCTGAGATACAGGCTGCTCCAACCTGCTGTAAAATGCTTGATTTCGAGAGTGAGCGAAACTAATGAAAACATTGTTGGGGTAAAACCTAAAGGGAAAGACTAGCACCAAATCCAATTTGCCATCTGATCTAACTTCTGGAGGCAGTCAAAAATGATCCTTAGAATTCTTCCCTACCTTATTCCTGTGCTGAGATACAGGCTGCTCCAACCTGCTGTAAAATGCTTGATTTCGAGAGTGAGCGAAACTAATGAAAACATTGTTGGGGTAAAACCTAAAGGGAAAGACCTAGCACCAAATCCAATTTGCCATCTGATCTAACTTCTGGAGGCAGTCAAAATGATCCTTAGAATTCTTCCCTACCTTATTCCTGTGCTGAGATACAGGCTGCTCCAACCTGCTGTAAAATGCTTGATTTCGAGAGTGAGCGAAACTAATGAAAACATTGTTGGGGTAAAACCTAAAGGGAAAGACCTAGCACCAAATCCAATTTGCCATCTGATCTAACTTCTGGAGGCAGTCAAAATGATCCTTAGAATTCTTCCCTACCTTATTCCTGTGCTGAGATACAGGCTGCTCCAACCGCTGTAAAATGCTTGATTTCGAGAGTGAGCGAAACTAATGAAAACATTGTTGGGGTAAAACCTAAAGGGAAAGACCTAGCACCAAATCCAATTTGCCATCTGATCTAACTTCTGGAGGCAGTCAAAATGATCCTTAGAATTCTTCCCTACCTTATTCCTGTGCTGAGATACAGGCTGCTCCAACCTGCTGTAAAATGCTTGATTTCGAGAGTGAGCGAAACTAATGAAAACATTGTTGGGGTAAAACCTAAAGGGAAAGACCTAGCACCAAATCCAATTTGCCATCTGATCTAACTTCTGGAGGCAGTCAAAATGATCCTTAGAATTCTTCCCTACCTTATTCCTGTGCTGAGATACAGGCTGCTCCAACCTGCTGTAAAATGCTTGATTTCGAGAGTGAGCGAAACTAATGAAAACATTGTTGGGGTAAAACCTAAAGGGAAAGACCTAGCACCAAATCCAATTTGCCATCTGATCTAACTTCTGGAGGCAGTCAAAATGAGTATTTGAATTCTTCCCTACCTTATTCCTGTGCTGAGATACAGGCTGCTCCAACCTGCTGTAAAATGCTTGATTTCGAGAGTGAGCGAAACTAATGAAAACATTGTTGGGGTAAAACCTAAAGGGAAAGACCTAGCACCAAATCCAATTTGCCATCTGATCTAACTTCTGGAGGCAGTCAAAATGATCCTTAGAATTCTTCCCTACCTTATTCCTGTGCTGAGATACAGGCTGCTCCAACCTGCTGTAAAATGCTTGATTTCGAGAGTGAGCGAAACTAATGAAAACATTGTTGGGGTAAAACCTAAAGGGAAAGACCTAGCACCAAATCCAATTTGCCATCTGATCTAACTTCTGGAGGCAGTCAAAATGATCCTTAGAATTCTTCCCTACCTTATTCCTGTGCTGAGATACAGGCTGCTCCAAACCTGCTGTAAAATGCTTGATTTCGAGAGTGAGCGAAACTAATGAAAACATTGTTGGGGTAAAACCTAAAGGGAAAGACCTAGCACCAAATCCAATTTGCCATCTGATCTAACTTCTGGAGGCAGTCAAAATGATCCTTAGAATTCTTCCCTACCTTATTCCTGTGCTGAGATACAGGCTGCTCCAACCGCTGTAAAATGCTTGATTTCGAGAGTGAGCGAAACTAATGAAAAACATTGTTGGGGTAAAACCTAAAGGGAAAGACCTAGCACCAAATCCAATTTGCCATCTGATCTAACTTCTGGAGGCAGTCAAAATGATCCTTAGAATTCTTCCCTACCTTATTCCTGTGCTGAGATACAGGCCTGCTCCAACCTGCTGTAAAATGCTTGATTTCGAGAGTGAGCGAAACTAATGAAAACATTGTTGGGGTAAAACCTAAAGGGAAAGACCTAGCACCAAATCCAATTTGCCATCTGATCTAACTTCTGGAGGCAGTCAAAATGAGTATTTGAATTCTTCCCTACCTTATTCCTGTGCTGAGATACAGGCTGCTCCAACCTGCTGTAAAATGCTTGATTTCGAGAGTGAGCGAAACTAATGAAAACATTGTTGGGGTAAAACCTAAAGGGAAAGACCTAGCACCAAATCCAATTTGCCCATCTGATCTAACTTCTGGAGGCAGTCAAAATGATCCTTAGAATTCTTCCCTACCTTATTCCTGTGCTGAGATACAGGCTGCTCCAACCTGCTGTAAAATGCTTGATTTCGAGAGTGAGCGAAACTAATGAAAACATTGTTGGGGGTAAAACCTAAAGGGAAAGACCTAGCACCAAATCCAATTTGCCATCTGATCTAACTTCTGGAGGCAGTCAAAATGATCCTTAGAATTCTTCCCTACCTTATTCCTGTGCTGAGATACAGGCTGCTCCAACCTGCTGTAAAATGCTTGATTTCGAGAGTGAGCGAAACTAATGAAAACATTGTTGGGGTAAAACCTAAAGGGAAAGACCTAGCACCAAATCCAATTTGCCATCTGATCTAACTTCTGGAGGCAGTCAAAATGATCCTTAGAATTCTTCCCTACCTTATTCCTGTGCTGAGATACAGGCTGCTCCAACCTGCTGTAAAATGCTTGATTTCGAGAGTGAGCGAAACTAATGAAAACATTGTTGGGGTAAAACCTAAAGGGAAAGACCTAGCACCAAATTCCATTGGCCATCTGATCTAACTTCTGGAGGCAGTCAAAATGATCCTTAGAATTCTTCCCTACCTTATTCCTGTGCTGAGATACAGGCTGCTCCAACCTGCTGTAAAATGCTTGATTTCGAGAGTGAGCGAAACTAATGAAAACATTGTTGGGGTAAAACCTAAAGGGAAAGACCTAGCACCAAATCCAATTTGCCATCTGATCTAACTTCTGGAGGCAGTCAAAATGATCCTTAGAATTCTTCCCTACCTTATTCCTGTGCTGAGATACAGGCTGCTCCAACCTGCTGTAAAATGCTTGATTTCGAGAGTGAGCGAAACTAATGAAAACATTGTTGGGGTAAAACCTAAAGGGAAAGACCTAGCACCAAATCCAATTTGCCATCTGATCTAACTTCTGGAGGCAGTCAAAATGATCCTTAGAATTCTTCCCTACCTTATTCCTGTGCTGAGATACAGGCTGCTCCAACCTGCTGTAAAATGCTTGATTTCGAGAGTGAGCGAAACTAATGAAAACATTGTTGGGGTAAAACCTAAAGGGAAAGACCTAGCACCCAAATCCAATTTGCCATCTGATCTAACTTCTGGAGGCAGTCAAAATGAGTATTTGAATTCTTCCCTACCTTATTCCTGTGCTGAGATACAGGCTGCTCCAACCTGCTGTAAAATGCTTGATTTCGAGAGTGAGCGAAACTAATGAAAACATTGTTGGGGTAAAACCTAAAGGGAAAGACCTAGCACCAAATCCAATTTGCCATCTGATCTAACTTCTGGAGGCAGTCAAAATGAGTATTTGAATTCTTCCCTACCTTATTCCTGTGCTGAGATACAGGCTGCTCCAACCTGCTGTAAAATGCTTGATTTCGAGAGTGAGCGAAACTAATGAAAACATTGTTGGGGTAAAACCTAAAGGGAAAGACCTAGCACCAAATCCAATTTGCCATCTGATCTAACTTCTGGAGGCAGTCAAAATGAGTATTTGAATTCTTCCCTACCTTATTCCCTGTGCTGAGATACAGGCTGCTCCAACCTGCTGTAAAATGCTTGATTTCGAGAGTGAGCGAAACTAATGAAAACATTGTTGGGGTAAAACCTAAAGGGAAAGACCTAGCACCAAATCCAATTTGCCATCTGATCTAACTTCTGGAGGCAGTCAAAATGAGTATTTGAATTCTTCCCTACCTTATTCCTGTGCTGAGATACAGGCTGCTCCAACCTGCTGTAAAATGCTTGATTTCGAGAGTGAGCGAAACTAATGAAAACATTGTTGGGGTAAAACCTAAAGGGAAAGACCTAGCACCAAATCCAATTTGCCATCTGATCTAACTTCTGGAGGCAGTCAAAATGATCCTTAGAATTCTTCCCTACCTTATTCCTGTGCTGAGATACAGGCTGCTCCAACCTGCTGTAAAATGCTTGATTTCGAGAGTGAGCGAAACTAATGAAAACATTGTTGGGGTAAAACCTAAAGGGAAAGACCTAGCACCAAATCCAATTTGCCATCTGATCTAACTTCTGGAGGCAGTCAAAATGATCCTTAGAATTCTTCCCTACCTTATTCCTGTGCTGAGATACAGGCTGCTCCAACCTGCTGTAAAAATGCTTGATTTCGAGAGTGAGCGAAACTAATGAAAACATTGTTGGGGTAAAACCTAAAGGGAAAGACCTAGCACCAAATCCAATTTGCCATCTGATCTAACTTCTGGAGGCAGTCAAAATGATCCTTAGAATTCTTCCCTACCTTATTCCTGTGCTGAGATACAGGCTGCTCCAACCTGCTGTAAAATGCTTGATTTCGAGAGTGAGCGAAACTAATGAAAACATTGTTGGGGTAAAACCTAAAGGGAAAGACCTAGCACCAAATCCAATTTGCCATCTGATCTAACTTCTGGAGGCAGTCAAAATGAGTATTTGAATTCTTCCCTACCTTATTCCTGTGCTGAGATACAGGCTGCTCCAACCTGCTGTAAA
Organism: Melanerpes formicivorus; assembly: GCF_026170545.1. Taxonomy (NCBI): domain Eukaryota; kingdom Metazoa; phylum Chordata; class Aves; order Piciformes; family Picidae; genus Melanerpes; species Melanerpes formicivorus. The sequence goes on along the minus strand of NW_027144515.1, from coordinate 819 downwards.
ATGCTTGATTTCGAGAGTGAGCGAAACTAATGAAAACATTGTTGGGGTAAAACCTAAAGGGAAAGACCTAGCACCAAATCCAATTTGCCATCTGATCTAACTTCTGGAGGCAGTCAAAATGAGTATTTGAATTCTTCCCTACCTTATTCCTGTGCTGAGATACAGGCTGCTCCAACCTGCTGTAAAATGCTTGATTTCGAGAGTGAGCGAAACTAATGAAAACATTGTTGGGGTAAAACCTAAAGGGAAAGACCTAGCACCAAATCCAATTTGCCATCTGATCTAACTTCTGGAGGCAGTCAAAATGAGTATTTGAATTCTTCCCTACCTTATTCCTGTGCTGAGATACAGGCTGCTCCAACCTGCTGTAAAATGCTTGATTTCGAGAGTGAGCGAAACTAATGAAAACATTGTTGGGGTAAAACCTAAAGGGAAAGACCTAGCACCAAATCCAATTTGCCATCTGATCTAACTTCTGGAGGCAGTCAAAATGAGTATTTGAATTCTTCCCTACCTTATTCCTGTGCTGAGATACAGGCTGCTCCAACCTGCTGTAAAATGCTTGATTTCGAGAGTGAGCGAAACTAATGAAAACATTGTTGGGGTAAAACCTAAAGGGAAAGACCTAGCACCAAATCCAATTTGCCATCTGATCTAACTTCTGGAGGCAGTCAAAATGATCCTTAGAATTCTTCCCTACCTTATTCCTGTGCTGAGATACAGGCTGCTCCAACCTGCTGTAAAATGCTTGATTTCGAGAGTGAGCGAAACTAATGAAAACATTGTTGGGGTAAAACCTAAAGGGAAAGACCTAGCACC